>NW_027139646.1:60000-62500 GCF_035084215.1 Heptranchias perlo | reverse complement strand
GAAAGAAAGATGTGTCTCAAGCTGCCGGGCCCTGTCCATTGTCATGTCAGTGGCAGGACTGCTTTCACCAGGAACCCTTCCCTGCCATTGCAGTGTTGATTTGGTCCTTATGCAAATTTAGGGGCGGAGCCAGCACACAAACGACCAATCACAGCAAAGTCCGCACTTTGCGAGCGCACGAGGTCGCGGCCAGCGTTCCAGTCCGCTCAGATCCAAATAAGCCCGAAAAGGAACACGCTCGATCTTAGCCAAAAGGCCGAGAAGCGATAACGCGCTCGATGCGAATTGATCTCGGGTCCTGTTTGCCCTCCCTCTTTGTTCTCTGGCTGCCGGTGTTGAAAGCAGTCTCGAAGCACTGCCGTTCTCTCCCACTCTGGCCACATTTTTTGCCACCGTTTCTAATTGCAACAGTGGATGAGTTTAAAGAAGTTGCCGTTTTTTCCTTTCTTGCCAGGATTGCTTGACAGATTGGTAAATTTGCCAGTAGGCCACCAATCAGATGGGGGAGGGTTATGTCTCAACGGACCTCCGTCAGTCAGTCTCAGTCACTAACGAACTGCCGTGGAAGGAAACCTCTTTGAGTAAAACTAGTGACGTGACGTGTCTCACAGCGAGTGAGTGAGATTGCAACGGCCAATTGAGAAAGAGGTGAGGTGCTGACAATCAGCAGCTCGTGTTGAAACATTCATTCCACGGCAGGCAAGACCAATCAAAAAAAATACTGCAGATGCTGGCTCGGCTCGGCTGGCTGGCTGGCTGGCTGGCTGGCTGGCTGGCTGGCTGGCTGGAAATGGGAAATAAAAACACAAGGCGTGTTAAAGGCTGGTTAAACTGTCGAAAGAAACAAGGCGTTAATGTTTCAGAAGCGCCTATTGAAAGGTGTCTCTCAAGCTGCTCCCTGACTGGGCCCTGTCCGTTGTCATGTTAATCGCTGGTTAAACTGTCGGAAGAAACAAGGCGTTAATGTTTCAGAAGCGCCTATTGAAAGGTGTCTCTCAAGCTGCTCCCTGACTGGGCCCTGTCCGTTGTCATGTTAATCCCAGGGCGGGGCGGGACTGCTTTGACCGGGAGACCTGTTTTCTGGGACGCAGGTGTGACATTCCAGGGAGGCACCTACTTTGTGCTGATTCGAAACGACCACGACAACGGCAACTTGCAGTTCTATATTACAACAACAACAACGCGCGTGTGGTAGTTGGGAGGGGCTGCGTTCGCGCTCTCCCCCCTGCATTGAAACTCAAAGTTCGATTTTCAATCCCATAGTCCACCAATCGGATGGGAGACGGTGTGTGTGTGTGTGTGTGTGTGTGTGTGTGTCAGTGTCAGTGTCAGTGTCAGTCAGTGTCTCTCTCTCTCTCTCTCACTCTTACTCAGAGCTGCTGTGGAAGGAAACCTTTTTAAAAAGAACTTGCATATTGAAAAAAAGATGTGTCTCAAGCTGCCGGGCCCTGTCCATTGTCACGTTAATGGCAGGACGGGGCAGGACTGCTTTGACCAGGAGACCTGTTTTCTGGGACGCAGGTGTGAGATTCCAGGGGACCTGCTTTGTGCTGATTTCCCTGCCTCCCTCCCTCCTCCCCAGGACTTCCTTCTGAACACCTTTGTCGTTTGAGCGAGGGCCAAAAGCCTGCCTGTGAAAGGGAAGGATCAGCCGGTCAGCCCCCTGCTGGTCGCTGCTGCCAGTGCAGCAGGCGTGCGTGTGTCCTCGGCCTCGTGTCCAGGTCCCTCAGGGACTTGAGGCAGCTCTCCCCGGTGGTCTCGTGGTCAGGACCGGGCTTCGAATCCCAGTCGGGGGGGGATGACTTTCTGCTGCAGATTAATTGGCATGAAGGAAAGTCTCCCCTCCTGAGCGTAAAGCTCCACCCTCACCACCACCGCCACCGCCTTTTCCTCCCCTTGACAAACGGACAGACAGACAGTCAGACAGTCAGTCCAGTTCGGGAGCGCAGCTTTCATTAAGCAATGGCATTTGTGACAACTCATCGTCTGACAGGTTGATGATTTCCCCACACGCCTCCTGCCGAATAAAAGGCTCACCCTCCCGGACACTACCCCCAGAATCACCCACCCCGCCCCCCCGGGGTGAATATTAAGCCCGAGAACACCGACTGTAACCAACCGCAGTGAAAAGTTGAAGTGGCAACTCATTAACCAGATTTATTTTGGGCAACTCATTAACCAGATTTTTTGTTCATTTGGTTTATGAGTTGCCAAGTGTAAATCTGGTTAATGAGTTGCCACTTCAACTTTTCACTGCGGTTGGTTACAGTCGGTGTTCTCGGGCTTAATATTCGCCCCAGGGGGGGTGTATAGCGGGCGATGGCCGGTGTGGAGTGCGTTTTTTGGGGGTTGATTTTCACTTTGCCTCGCTGGTGGAATTTGTGGGAGGCAGGCAAGGGGATTGGTGTGGGCTGGTGGGCGGCAAGGGAGATGCTTGCTTCGGGGTGTTATCCTCACTTTGGTCCGCTGGTGAGAGTAGGCAGCGGCAGGCTGGCAGGCA
>NW_027139646.1:45000-50000 GCF_035084215.1 Heptranchias perlo | reverse complement strand
TTGTGCGGACTTCCCTGTGTCCGTCCCTCCCTGCCTGCCTTCCCCCCAGGACTTCCTTCTGAACAGCTTTGTCGTTTAAAATAATAATAAATAATATGTGTGTGTGTGTGTGTGTGTGTCGGTGTCAGTATCAGTCAGTCAGTCAGTGTCTCTCTCTCTCTCTCTCTCTCTCTCTCACTCAGAGCTGCTGTGGAAGGAAACTTTTTTAAAAAGAACTTGCTTATTGAAAGAAAGATGTGTCTCAAGCTGCCGGGCCCTGTCCATTGTCCTGTCAATGGCAGGACTGCTTTCACCAGGAACCCGGTTTTGTGGGTCAGAGGTTCCAGGGGACCTGTTTTGTGCGGACTTCCCTGTGTCCGTCCCTCCCTGCCTGCCTTCCCCCCAGGACTTCCTTCTGAACACCTTTGTCGTTTGAGCGAGGGCCAAAAGCCTGCCTGTGAAAGGGAAGGATCAGCCGGTCAGCCCCCTGTTGGTCGCTGCTGCCAGTGCAGCAGGCGTGCGTGTGTATTCGGCCTCGTGTCCAGGTCCCTCAGGGACTTGAGGCAACTCTCCCCGGTGGTCTCGTGGTCAGGACCGGGCTTCGAATCCCGGTCGGGGGGGATGACTTTCTGCTACAGATTAATTGGCACCTCTGAAAGAAAGTCTCCCCTCCTGAGCGTAATGCTCCACCCTCACCACCACCACCACCGCCTTTTCCACCCCTTGACAAACAGACAGTCAGACAGACAGACAGTCCAGTTCGGGAGCGCAGCTTTCATTTGGAAGCAGACCCTGCTTGTTTAAAGTCAACGACGCCAAGTTATTTTGCACTTTGAATTATATCGCTACGTGCGAGCGGCACTCAGCCTTGGAGAAGAAAAAAATACCACTGAGCTGAGAAAGTTCTTTTTAAAACGGTTTCCTTCCACAGCAGCTCTGAGTGAGAGAGAGAGAGAGAGAGAGAGAGATATCAGCTTTATTCTCAGTAATAACACACACACACACACACACACAGAGACACTGGGAAACAGCTGTTTTTCCTTTTGAATATCTCCCCACGGGGAGCTGCACCGTTCCCAGAAACACTGCAATACTGGGTCGATGCGTGGAGTGGACGGAGCAAGCCCCTAGTCCATCTCCCTGTTCTAAAAATCAATTAAAAATAATAATAAATAATATGTGTGTGTGTGTGTGTGTGTGTGTGTCGGTGTCAGTATCAGTCAGTGAGTGAGTGTCTCTCTCTCTCTCTCTCTCTTACTCAGAGCTGCTGTGGAAGGAAACTTTTTTAAAAAGAACTTGCATATTGAAAGAAAGATGTGTCTCAAGCTGCCGGGCCCTGTCCATTGTCATGTCAATGGCAGGACTGCTTTCACCAGGAACCCGTTTTTCTGGGTCAGAGGTTCCAGGGGACCTGTTTTGTGCGGACTTCCCTGTGTCCGTCCCTCCCTGCCTGCCTTCCCCCCAGGACTTCCTTCTGAACAGCTTTGTCGTTTAAAATAATAATAAATAATATGTGTGTGTGTGTCGGTGTCAGTATCAGTCAGTGAGTCAGTGTCTCTCTCTCTCTCTCTCTCTCTCTCTCACTCAGAGCTGCTGTGGAAGGAAACTTTTTTAAAAAGGACTTGCATATTGAAAGAAAGATGTGTCTCAAGCTGCCGGGCCCTGTCCATTGTCATGTCAGTGGCAGGACTGCTTTCACCAGGAACCCTTCCCTGCCATTGCAGTGTTGATTTGGTCCTTATGCAAATTTAGGGGCGGAGCCAGCACACAAACGACCAATCACAGCAAAGTCCGCACTTTGCGAGCGCACGAGGTCGCGGCCAGCGTTCCAGTCCGCTCAGATCCAAATAAGCCCGAAAAGGAACACGCTCGATCTTAGCCAAAAGGCCGAGAAGCGATAACGCGCTCGATGCGAATTGATCTCGGGTCCTGTTTGCCCTCCCTCTTTGTTCTCTGGCTGCCGGTGTTGAAAGCAGTCTCGAAGCACTGCCGTTCTCTCCCACTCTGGCCACATTTTTTGCCACCGTTTCTAATTGCAACAGTGGATGAGTTTAAAGAAGTTGCCGTTTTTTCCTTTCTTGCCAGGATTGCTTGACAGATTGGTAAATTTGCCAGTAGGCCACCAATCAGATGGGGGAGGGTTATGTCTCAACGGACCTCCGTCAGTCAGTCTCAGTCACTAACGAACTGCCGTGGAAGGAAACCTCTTTGAGTAAAACTAGTGACGTGACGTGTCTCACAGCGAGTGAGTGAGATTGCAACGGCCAATTGAGAAAGAGGTGAGGTGCTGACAATCAGCAGCTCGTGTTGAAACATTCATTCCACGGCAGGCAAGACCAATCAAAAAAAATACTGCAGATGCTGGCTCGGCTCGGCTGGCTGGCTGGCTGGCTGGCTGGCTGGCTGGCTGGCTGGCTGGAAATGGGAAATAAAAACACAAGGCGTGTTAAAGGCTGGTTAAACTGTCGAAAGAAACAAGGCGTTAATGTTTCAGAAGCGCCTATTGAAAGGTGTCTCTCAAGCTGCTCCCTGACTGGGCCCTGTCCGTTGTCATGTTAATCGCTGGTTAAACTGTCGGAAGAAACAAGGCGTTAATGTTTCAGAAGCGCCTATTGAAAGGTGTCTCTCAAGCTGCTCCCTGACTGGGCCCTGTCCGTTGTCATGTTAATCCCAGGGCGGGGCGGGACTGCTTTGACCGGGAGACCTGTTTTCTGGGACGCAGGTGTGACATTCCAGGGAGGCACCTACTTTGTGCTGATTCGAAACGACCACGACAACGGCAACTTGCAGTTCTATATTACAACAACAACAACGCGCGTGTGGTAGTTGGGAGGGGCTGCGTTCGCGCTCTCCCCCCTGCATTGAAACTCAAAGTTCGATTTTCAATCCCATAGTCCACCAATCGGATGGGAGACGGTGTGTGTGTGTGTGTGTGTGTGTGTGTGTGTCAGTGTCAGTGTCAGTGTCAGTCAGTGTCTCTCTCTCTCTCTCTCACTCTTACTCAGAGCTGCTGTGGAAGGAAACCTTTTTAAAAAGAACTTGCATATTGAAAAAAAGATGTGTCTCAAGCTGCCGGGCCCTGTCCATTGTCACGTTAATGGCAGGACGGGGCAGGACTGCTTTGACCAGGAGACCTGTTTTCTGGGACGCAGGTGTGAGATTCCAGGGGACCTGCTTTGTGCTGATTTCCCTGCCTCCCTCCCTCCTCCCCAGGACTTCCTTCTGAACACCTTTGTCGTTTGAGCGAGGGCCAAAAGCCTGCCTGTGAAAGGGAAGGATCAGCCGGTCAGCCCCCTGCTGGTCGCTGCTGCCAGTGCAGCAGGCGTGCGTGTGTCCTCGGCCTCGTGTCCAGGTCCCTCAGGGACTTGAGGCAGCTCTCCCCGGTGGTCTCGTGGTCAGGACCGGGCTTCGAATCCCAGTCGGGGGGGGATGACTTTCTGCTGCAGATTAATTGGCATGAAGGAAAGTCTCCCCTCCTGAGCGTAAAGCTCCACCCTCACCACCACCGCCACCGCCTTTTCCTCCCCTTGACAAACGGACAGACAGACAGTCAGACAGTCAGTCCAGTTCGGGAGCGCAGCTTTCATTAAGCAATGGCATTTGTGACAACTCATCGTCTGACAGGTTGATGATTTCCCCACACGCCTCCTGCCGAATAAAAGGCTCACCCTCCCGGACACTACCCCCAGAATCACCCACCCCGCCCCCCCGGGGTGAATATTAAGCCCGAGAACACCGACTGTAACCAACCGCAGTGAAAAGTTGAAGTGGCAACTCATTAACCAGATTTATTTTGGGCAACTCATTAACCAGATTTTTTGTTCATTTGGTTTATGAGTTGCCAAGTGTAAATCTGGTTAATGAGTTGCCACTTCAACTTTTCACTGCGGTTGGTTACAGTCGGTGTTCTCGGGCTTAATATTCGCCCCAGGGGGGGTGTATAGCGGGCGATGGCCGGTGTGGAGTGCGTTTTTTGGGGGTTGATTTTCACTTTGCCTCGCTGGTGGAATTTGTGGGAGGCAGGCAAGGGGATTGGTGTGGGCTGGTGGGCGGCAAGGGAGATGCTTGCTTCGGGGTGTTATCCTCACTTTGGTCCGCTGGTGAGAGTAGGCAGCGGCAGGCTGGCAGGCAGGCAAGTGTGATGTAGTGTGGGGTGCAGTGCAGTGCAGTGCGGTGCTGCCCTGTTGTTTATGAAAGGTTGTAATGACACTGCTTTGCAGCTGACCATGTCCACTGATTTGTGACGCCCGTATGGAGGCTGATATCTCAGGAGGGCCGAGGCCGATTTCCTCCGGGGACGGCTCGTCGCGTGCGGCAGGACGAGGCGCAGCGGACGGTACCGAGCGCTCGGAGGTGCGGCGCTGCCCGCCGGAGGTACAGCGAAAGGCTGCAAACCGCTTTCCGCCTGCTAACTCGGCGGCCGTCAGACCGACCGACTCCGCTTTACCACCGGAGCTAGAGTCGGGCAAGGGGCACCGAAGGGTACCGGAAGGATCGCGTTCGCACGACGGGAAGTCGACTAGCGGGCCGCCGAAAGCGAGCCGGGGGCCCCCGGTTTTTCTGTCCCACCTGGAGACTGATATCTCAGGAAGGCCGAGGCCGATTTCCTCCGGGGACGGCTCGTCGCGTGCGGCAGGACGAGGCGCAGCGGACGGTACCGAGCGCTCGGAGGTGCGGCGCTGCCCGCCGGAGGTACAGCGAAAGTCTGCGAACCGCTTTCCGCCTCCTCTCACCGCACGGCTCTCCTTTTCACCCACTGGCGGATTTTCACCCTCCGACTGCTCGCTACCGTCCGCTGCGCCTGGTCCGGGCCCTGTCCATTGTCATGTTAATGGCAGGGCGGGGCAGGACTGCTTTCACCAGGAACCCGGTTTTCTGGGTCAGAGGTTCCAGGGGACCTGTTTTGTGCGGACTTCCCTGTGTCCGTCCCTCCCTGCCTGCCTTCCCCCCAGGACTTCCTTCTGAACACCTTTGTCGTTTCAGCGAGGGCCAAAAGCCTGCCTGTGAAAGGGAAGGATCAG
>NW_027139646.1:40000-42500 GCF_035084215.1 Heptranchias perlo | reverse complement strand
AAGGATCAGCCGGTCAGCCCCCTGTTGGTCGCTGCTGCCAGTGCAGCAGGCGTGCGTGTGTATTCGGCCTCGTGTCCAGGTCCCTCAGGGACTTGAGGCAACTCTCCCCGGTGGTCTCGTGGTCAGGACCGGGCTTCGAATCCCGGTCGGGGGGGATGACTTTCTGCTACAGATTAATTGGCACCTCTGAAAGAAAGTCTCCCCTCCTGAGCGTAATGCTCCACCCTCACCACCACCACCACCGCCTTTTCCACCCCTTGACAAACAGACAGTCAGACAGACAGACAGTCCAGTTCGGGAGCGCAGCTTTCATTTGGAAGCAGACCCTGCTTGTTTAAAGTCAACGACGCCAAGTTATTTTGCACTTTGAATTATATCGCTACGTGCGAGCGGCACTCAGCCTTGGAGAAGAAAAAAATACCACTGAGCTGAGAAAGTTCTTTTTAAAACGGTTTCCTTCCACAGCAGCTCTGAGTGAGAGAGAGAGAGAGAGAGAGAGAGATATCAGCTTTATTCTCAGTAATAACACACACACACACACACACACAGAGACACTGGGAAACAGCTGTTTTTCCTTTTGAATATCTCCCCACGGGGAGCTGCACCGTTCCCAGAAACACTGCAATACTGGGTCGATGCGTGGAGTGGACGGAGCAAGCCCCTAGTCCATCTCCCTGTTCTAAAAATCAATTAAAAATAATAATAAATAATATGTGTGTGTGTGTGTGTGTGTGTGTGTCGGTGTCAGTATCAGTCAGTGAGTGAGTGTCTCTCTCTCTCTCTCTCTCTTACTCAGAGCTGCTGTGGAAGGAAACTTTTTTAAAAAGAACTTGCATATTGAAAGAAAGATGTGTCTCAAGCTGCCGGGCCCTGTCCATTGTCATGTCAATGGCAGGACTGCTTTCACCAGGAACCCGTTTTTCTGGGTCAGAGGTTCCAGGGGACCTGTTTTGTGCGGACTTCCCTGTGTCCGTCCCTCCCTGCCTGCCTTCCCCCCAGGACTTCCTTCTGAACAGCTTTGTCGTTTAAAATAATAATAAATAATATGTGTGTGTGTGTCGGTGTCAGTATCAGTCAGTGAGTCAGTGTCTCTCTCTCTCTCTCTCTCTCTCTCTCACTCAGAGCTGCTGTGGAAGGAAACTTTTTTAAAAAGGACTTGCATATTGAAAGAAAGATGTGTCTCAAGCTGCCGGGCCCTGTCCATTGTCATGTCAGTGGCAGGACTGCTTTCACCAGGAACCCTTCCCTGCCATTGCAGTGTTGATTTGGTCCTTATGCAAATTTAGGGGCGGAGCCAGCACACAAACGACCAATCACAGCAAAGTCCGCACTTTGCGAGCGCACGAGGTCGCGGCCAGCGTTCCAGTCCGCTCAGATCCAAATAAGCCCGAAAAGGAACACGCTCGATCTTAGCCAAAAGGCCGAGAAGCGATAACGCGCTCGATGCGAATTGATCTCGGGTCCTGTTTGCCCTCCCTCTTTGTTCTCTGGCTGCCGGTGTTGAAAGCAGTCTCGAAGCACTGCCGTTCTCTCCCACTCTGGCCACATTTTTTGCCACCGTTTCTAATTGCAACAGTGGATGAGTTTAAAGAAGTTGCCGTTTTTTCCTTTCTTGCCAGGATTGCTTGACAGATTGGTAAATTTGCCAGTAGGCCACCAATCAGATGGGGGAGGGTTATGTCTCAACGGACCTCCGTCAGTCAGTCTCAGTCACTAACGAACTGCCGTGGAAGGAAACCTCTTTGAGTAAAACTAGTGACGTGACGTGTCTCACAGCGAGTGAGTGAGATTGCAACGGCCAATTGAGAAAGAGGTGAGGTGCTGACAATCAGCAGCTCGTGTTGAAACATTCATTCCACGGCAGGCAAGACCAATCAAAAAAAATACTGCAGATGCTGGCTCGGCTCGGCTGGCTGGCTGGCTGGCTGGCTGGCTGGCTGGCTGGCTGGCTGGAAATGGGAAATAAAAACACAAGGCGTGTTAAAGGCTGGTTAAACTGTCGAAAGAAACAAGGCGTTAATGTTTCAGAAGCGCCTATTGAAAGGTGTCTCTCAAGCTGCTCCCTGACTGGGCCCTGTCCGTTGTCATGTTAATCGCTGGTTAAACTGTCGGAAGAAACAAGGCGTTAATGTTTCAGAAGCGCCTATTGAAAGGTGTCTCTCAAGCTGCTCCCTGACTGGGCCCTGTCCGTTGTCATGTTAATCCCAGGGCGGGGCGGGACTGCTTTGACCGGGAGACCTGTTTTCTGGGACGCAGGTGTGACATTCCAGGGAGGCACCTACTTTGTGCTGATTCGAAACGACCACGACAACGGCAACTTGCAGTTCTATATTACAACAACAACAACGCGCGTGTGGTAGTTGGGAGGGGCTGCGTTCGCGCTCTCCCCCCTGCATTGAAACTCAAAGTTCGATTTTCAATCCCATAGTCCACCAATCGGATGGGAGACGGTGTGTGTGTGTGTGTGTGTGTGTGTGTCAGTGTCAGTGTCAGTGTCAGT
>NW_027139646.1:30000-32500 GCF_035084215.1 Heptranchias perlo | reverse complement strand
AAGATGTGTCTCAAGCTGCCGGGCCCTGTCCATTGTCCTGTCAATGGCAGGACTGCTTTCACCAGGAACCCGGTTTTGTGGGTCAGAGGTTCCAGGGGACCTGTTTTGTGCGGACTTCCCTGTGTCCGTCCCTCCCTGCCTGCCTTCCCCCCAGGACTTCCTTCTGAACACCTTTGTCGTTTGAGCGAGGGCCAAAAGCCTGCCTGTGAAAGGGAAGGATCAGCCGGTCAGCCCCCTGTTGGTCGCTGCTGCCAGTGCAGCAGGCGTGCGTGTGTATTCGGCCTCGTGTCCAGGTCCCTCAGGGACTTGAGGCAACTCTCCCCGGTGGTCTCGTGGTCAGGACCGGGCTTCGAATCCCGGTCGGGGGGGATGACTTTCTGCTACAGATTAATTGGCACCTCTGAAAGAAAGTCTCCCCTCCTGAGCGTAATGCTCCACCCTCACCACCACCACCACCGCCTTTTCCACCCCTTGACAAACAGACAGTCAGACAGACAGACAGTCCAGTTCGGGAGCGCAGCTTTCATTTGGAAGCAGACCCTGCTTGTTTAAAGTCAACGACGCCAAGTTATTTTGCACTTTGAATTATATCGCTACGTGCGAGCGGCACTCAGCCTTGGAGAAGAAAAAAATACCACTGAGCTGAGAAAGTTCTTTTTAAAACGGTTTCCTTCCACAGCAGCTCTGAGTGAGAGAGAGAGAGAGAGAGAGAGAGATATCAGCTTTATTCTCAGTAATAACACACACACACACACACACACAGAGACACTGGGAAACAGCTGTTTTTCCTTTTGAATATCTCCCCACGGGGAGCTGCACCGTTCCCAGAAACACTGCAATACTGGGTCGATGCGTGGAGTGGACGGAGCAAGCCCCTAGTCCATCTCCCTGTTCTAAAAATCAATTAAAAATAATAATAAATAATATGTGTGTGTGTGTGTGTGTGTGTGTGTGTCGGTGTCAGTATCAGTCAGTGAGTGAGTGTCTCTCTCTCTCTCTCTCTCTTACTCAGAGCTGCTGTGGAAGGAAACTTTTTTAAAAAGAACTTGCATATTGAAAGAAAGATGTGTCTCAAGCTGCCGGGCCCTGTCCATTGTCATGTCAATGGCAGGACTGCTTTCACCAGGAACCCGTTTTTCTGGGTCAGAGGTTCCAGGGGACCTGTTTTGTGCGGACTTCCCTGTGTCCGTCCCTCCCTGCCTGCCTTCCCCCCAGGACTTCCTTCTGAACAGCTTTGTCGTTTAAAATAATAATAAATAATATGTGTGTGTGTGTCGGTGTCAGTATCAGTCAGTGAGTCAGTGTCTCTCTCTCTCTCTCTCTCTCTCTCTCACTCAGAGCTGCTGTGGAAGGAAACTTTTTTAAAAAGGACTTGCATATTGAAAGAAAGATGTGTCTCAAGCTGCCGGGCCCTGTCCATTGTCATGTCAGTGGCAGGACTGCTTTCACCAGGAACCCTTCCCTGCCATTGCAGTGTTGATTTGGTCCTTATGCAAATTTAGGGGCGGAGCCAGCACACAAACGACCAATCACAGCAAAGTCCGCACTTTGCGAGCGCACGAGGTCGCGGCCAGCGTTCCAGTCCGCTCAGATCCAAATAAGCCCGAAAAGGAACACGCTCGATCTTAGCCAAAAGGCCGAGAAGCGATAACGCGCTCGATGCGAATTGATCTCGGGTCCTGTTTGCCCTCCCTCTTTGTTCTCTGGCTGCCGGTGTTGAAAGCAGTCTCGAAGCACTGCCGTTCTCTCCCACTCTGGCCACATTTTTTGCCACCGTTTCTAATTGCAACAGTGGATGAGTTTAAAGAAGTTGCCGTTTTTTCCTTTCTTGCCAGGATTGCTTGACAGATTGGTAAATTTGCCAGTAGGCCACCAATCAGATGGGGGAGGGTTATGTCTCAACGGACCTCCGTCAGTCAGTCTCAGTCACTAACGAACTGCCGTGGAAGGAAACCTCTTTGAGTAAAACTAGTGACGTGACGTGTCTCACAGCGAGTGAGTGAGATTGCAACGGCCAATTGAGAAAGAGGTGAGGTGCTGACAATCAGCAGCTCGTGTTGAAACATTCATTCCACGGCAGGCAAGACCAATCAAAAAAAATACTGCAGATGCTGGCTCGGCTCGGCTGGCTGGCTGGCTGGCTGGCTGGCTGGCTGGCTGGCTGGCTGGAAATGGGAAATAAAAACACAAGGCGTGTTAAAGGCTGGTTAAACTGTCGAAAGAAACAAGGCGTTAATGTTTCAGAAGCGCCTATTGAAAGGTGTCTCTCAAGCTGCTCCCTGACTGGGCCCTGTCCGTTGTCATGTTAATCGCTGGTTAAACTGTCGGAAGAAACAAGGCGTTAATGTTTCAGAAGCGCCTATTGAAAGGTGTCTCTCAAGCTGCTCCCTGACTGGGCCCTGTCCGTTGTCATGTTAATCCCAGGGCGGGGCGGGACTGCTTTGACCGGGAGACCTGTTTTCTGGGACGCAGGTGTGACATTCCAGGGAGGCACCTACTT
>NW_027139646.1:22500-25000 GCF_035084215.1 Heptranchias perlo | reverse complement strand
AGCCGGTCAGCCCCCTGCTGGTCGCTGCTGCCAGTGCAGCAGGCGTGCGTGTGTCCTCGGCCTCGTGTCCAGGTCCCTCAGGGACTTGAGGCAACTCTCCCCGGTGGTCTCGTGGTCAGGACCGGGCTTCGAATCCCAGTCGGGGGGGGGATGACTTTCTGCTGCAGATTAATTGGCACCTCTGAAAGAAAGTCTCCCCTCCTGAGCGTAAAGCTCCACCCTCACCACCACCACCACCGCCTTTTCCTCCCCTTGACAGACAGACAGACAGACAGTCAGTCCAGTTCGGGAGCGCAGCTTTCATTTGGAAGCAGACCCTGCTTGTTTAAAGTCAACGACGCCAAGTTATTTTGCACTTTGAATTATATCGCTCCGTGCGAGCGGCACTCAGCCTTGGAGAAGAAAAAAATACCACTGAGCTGAGAAAGTTCTTTTTAAAAAGGTTTCCTTCCACAGCAGCTCTGAGTGAGAGAGAGAGAGAGATATCAGCTTTATTCTCAGTAATAATACACACACACACACACACACACACACAGAGACACTGGGAAAGAGCTGATTTTCCTTTTGAATATCTCCCCACGGGGAGCTGCACCGTTCCCAGAGACACTGCAATACTGGGTCGATGCGTGGAGTGGACGGAGCAAGCCCCTATTCCATCTCCCTGTTCTAAAAATCAATTAAAAATAATAATAAATAATATGTGTGTGTGTGTGTGTGTGTGTGTGTGTGTGTGTCGGTGTCAGTATCAGTCAGTCAGTCAGTGTCTCTCTCTCTCTCTCTCTCTCTCTCACTCAGAGCTGCTGTGGAAGGAAACTTTTTTAAAAAGAACTTGCTTATTGAAAGAAAGATGTGTCTCAAGCTGCCGGGCCCTGTCCATTCTCCTGTCAATGGCAGGACTGCTTTCACCAGGAACCCGGTTTTCTGGGTCAGAGGTTCCAGGGGACCTGTTTTGTGCGGACTTCCCTGTGTCCGTCCCTCCCTGCCTGCCTTCCCCCCAGCACTTCCTTCTGAACACCTTTGTCGTTTCAGCGAGGGCCAAAAGCCTGCCTGTGAAAGGGAAGGATCAGCCGGTCAGCCCCCTGTTGGTCGCTGCTGCCAGTGCAGCAGGCGTGCGTGTGTCCTCGGCCTCGTGTCCAGGTCCCTCAGGGACTTGAGGCAACTCTCCCCGGTGGTCTTGTGGTCAGGACCGGGCTTCGAATCCCGGTCGGGGGGGGATGACTTTCTGCTGCAGATTAATTGGCACCTCTGAAAGAAAGTCTCCCCTCCTGAGCGTAAAGCTCCACCCTCACCACCACCACCGCCTTTTCCTCCCCTTGACAAACAGACAGACAGACAGACAGACAGTCAGTCCAGTTCGGGAGCGCAGCTTTCATTTGGAAGCAGACCCTGCTTGTTTCAAGTCAACGACGCCAAGTTATTTTGCACTTTGAATTATATCGCTACGTGCGAGCGGCACTCAGCCTTGGAGAAGAAAAAAATACCACTGAGCTGAGAAAGTTCTTTTTAAAAAGGTTTCCTTCCACAGCAGCTCTGAGTGAGAGAGAGAGAGAGATATCAGCTTTATTCTCAGTAATAATACACACACACACACACACACACACACACACACACACACACAGAGACACTGGGAAAGAGCTGATTTTCCTTTTGAATATCTCCCCACGGGGAGCTGCACCGTTCCCAGAAACACTGCAATACTGGGTCGATGCGTGGAGTGGACGGAGCAAGCCCCTATTCCATCTCCCTGTTCTAAAATTCAATTAAAAATAAAAGTAAATAATATGTGTGTGTGTGTGTGTGTGTGTGTGTCGGTGTCAGTATCAGTCAGTGAGTCAGTGTCTCTCTCTCTCTCTCTCTCTCTCTCTCTCTCTCTCACTCAGAGCTGCTGTGGAAGGAAACTTTTTTAAAAAGAACTTGCATATTGAAAGAAAGATGTGTCTCAAGCTGCCGGGCCCTGTCCATTGTCATGTCAATGGCAGGACTGCTTTCACCAGGAACCCGGTTTTCTGGGTCAGAGGTTCCAGGGGACCTGTTTTGTGCGGACTTCCCTGTGTCCGTCCCTCCCTGCCTGCCTTCCCCCCAGGACTTCCTTCTGAACACCTTTGTCGTTTCAGCGAGGGCCAAAAGCCTGCCTGTGAAAGGGAAGGATCAGCCGGTCAGCCCCCTGTTGGTCGCTGCTGCCAGTGCAGCAGGCGTGCGTGTGTATTCGGCCTCGTGTCCAGGTCCCTCAGGGACTTGAGGCAACTCTCCCCGGTGGTCTTGTGGTCAGGACCGGGCTTCGAATCCCGGTCGGGGGGGATGGCTTTCTGCTGCAGATTAATTGGCACCTCTGAAAGAAAGTCTCCCCTCCTGAGCGTAAAGCTCCACCCTCACCACCACCGGCGCCTTTTCCACCCCTTGACAAACAGACAGACAGACAGACAGTCAGTCAGTCCAGTTCGGGAGCGCAGCTTTCATTTGGAAGCAGACCCTGCTTGTTTAAAGTCAACGACGCCAAGTT
>NW_027139646.1:12500-17500 GCF_035084215.1 Heptranchias perlo | reverse complement strand
TCAGCCGGTCAGCCCCCTGTTGGTCGCTGCTGCCAGTGCAGCAGGCGTGCGTGTGTATTCGGCCTCGTGTCCAGGTCCCTCAGGGACTTGAGGCAACTCTCCCCGGTGGTCTTGTGGTCAGGACCGGGCTTCGAATCCCGGTCGGGGGGGATGGCTTTCTGCTGCAGATTAATTGGCACCTCTGAAAGAAAGTCTCCCCTCCTGAGCGTAAAGCTCCACCCTCACCACCACCGCCGCCTTTTCCACCCCTTGACAAACAGACAGACAGACAGACAGACAGTCAGTCCAGTTCGGGAGCGCAGCTTTCATTTGGAAGCAGACCCTGCTTGTTTCAAGTCAACGACGCCAAGTTATTTTGCACTTTGAATTATATCGCTCCGTGCGAGCGGCACTCAGCCTTGGAGAAGAAAAAAATACCACTGAGCTGAGAAAGTTCTTTTTAAAACGGTTTCCTTCCACAGCAGCTCTGAGTTTAAGAGAGAGAGAGAGAGAGATATCAGCTTTATTCTCAGTAATAAAACACACACACACACACACACACACACAGAGACACTGGGAAAGAGCTGTTTTTCCTTTTGAATATCTCCCCACAGGGAGGTGCACCGTTCCCAGAGACACTGCAATACTGGGTCGATGCGTGGAGTGGACGGAGCAAGCCCCTAGTCCATCTCCCTGTTCCAAAAATCAATTTAATATATGGTCCCCAGATAGGGGACGTATCAGATATTAAACTGATAAGAACAGATTTTTTTTTTTTTCCAAAAAATATACTTTATTCATAAAAATTTGCAGCAGTACATACAAAACAGTTGTCATATCACTTTCCAAACGTACACAATACAGATTATACAATTTGCAGGTTACGTTAAGTGCAGTACAATGAAAACATTGGACATCATTACAGTTCATGACACTCTCGGGTGTCTCATTGCATCATACTCAACACAGATTATTGATTACAGATTCATTTCTGGTCCATTTCAGATTCATTACAGTTACATTACAGCAATTTGAATTTTACATTCTGCCCGAGGGGGTTTTTCCCTGATTGCAGCCCCTCGGTTTACAATGTCGGGAAGGCTCTAAACGGTTGCCTTTCCCCACAGGGCCTTTGCGGCGGCCGCACCCATCCTCAGTGCGTCCCTCAGCACGTAGTCCTGGACCTTGGAATGTGCCAGTCTGCAACACTCGGTCGAGGACAGCTCCTTGTGCTGGAAGACCAGCAAGTTTCGGGCAGACCAAAGGGCGTCTTTCACCGAGTTGATGGTCTTCCAGCAGCAGCCGATGTCCGTCTCAGTGTGCGTCCCCGGGAACAGCCCGTAGAGCACAGAAACCTGTGTTACGGAACTGCTCGGGACGAACCTGGACAGATACCACTGCATCTCTCTCCAGACCTTCTTTGCAAAGGCACATTCCATAAGGAGATGGGTGACGGTCTCGTCTCCACCGCAGCCTCCTCTGGGACAGCGCGCGGTGGCGCTGAGAGCCCGGGAGTGCATGAAGGATCTGACGGGAAGGGCCCTTCTCACCACCAGCCAAGCTAGGTCTTGGTGCTTGTTAAACTGATAAGAACAGATACTACACTTGATCTTAGCCAAAAGGCCGAGAAGCGATACCGCGCTCGATGCGAATTGATCTCGGGTCCTGTTTGCCCTCCCTCTTTGTTCTCTGGCTGCCGGTGTTGAAAGCAGTCTCGAAGCACTGCCGTTCTCTCCCACTCTGGCCACATTTTTTGCCACCGTTTCTAATTGCAACAGTGGATGAGTTTAAAGAAGTTGCCGTTTTTTCCTTTCTTGCCAGGATTGCTTGACAGATTGGTAAATTTGCCAGTAGGCCACCAATCAGATGGGGGAGGGTTGTGTCTCAACGGACCTCCGTCAGTCAGTCTCAGTCACTAACGAACTGCCGTGGAAGGAAACCTCTTTGAGTAAAACTAGTGACGTGACGTGTCTCACAGCGAGTGAGTGAGATTGCAACGGCCAATTGAGAAAGAGGTGAGGTGCTGACAATCAGCAGCTCGTGTTGAAATATTCATTCCACGGCAGGCAAGACCAATCAAAAAAAATACTGCAGATGCTGGCTCGGCTCGGCTGGCTGGCTGGCTGGCTGGCTGGAAATGGGAAATAAAAACACAAGGCGTGTTAAAGGCTGGTTAAACTGTCGAAAGAAACAAGGCGTTAATGTTTCAGAAGCGCCTATTGAAAGGTGTCTCTCAAGCTGCTCCCTGACTGGGCCCTGTCCGTTGTCATGTTAATCGCTGGTTAAACTGTCGGAAGAAACACGGCGTTAATGTTTCAGAAGCGCCTATTGAAAGACGTCTCTCAAGCTGCTCCCTGACTGGGCCCTGTCCGTTGTCATGTTAATCGCTGGTTAAACTGTCGGAAGAAACAAGGCGTTAATGTTTCAGAAGCGCCTATTGAAAGGTGTCTCTCAAGCTGCTCCCTGACTGGGCCCTGTCCGTTGTCATGTTAATCCCAGGGCGGGGCGGGACTGCTTTGACCGGGAGACCTGTTTTCTGGGACGCAGGTGTGACATTCCAGGGAGGCACCTACTTTGTGCTGATTCGAAACGACCACGACAACGGCAACTTGCAGTTCTATATTACAACAACAACAACGCGCGTGTGGTAGTTGGGAGGGGCTGCGTTCGCGCTCTCCCCCCTGCATTGAAACTCAAAGTTCGATTTTCAATCCCATAGTCCACCAATCGGATGGGAGACGGTGTGTGTGTGTGTGTGTGTGTGTGTGTCAGTGTCAGTGTCAGTGTCAGTGTCAGTCAGTGTCTCTCTCTCTCTCTCTCTCTCTCTCACTCTTACTCAGAGCTGCTGTGGAAGGAAACCTTTTTAAAAAGAACTTGCATATTGAAAAAAAGATGTGTCTCAAGCTGCCGGGGCCCTGTCCATTGTCACGTTAATGGCAGGACGGGGCAGGACTGCTTTGACCAGGAGACCTGTTTTCTGGGACGCAGGTGTGAGATTCCAGGGGACCTGCTTTGTGCTGATTTCCCTGCCTCCCTCCCTCCCCCCCAGGACTTCCTTCTGAACACCTTTGTCGTTTGAGCGAGGGCCAAAAGCCTGCCTGTGAAAGGGAAGGATCAGCCGGTCAGCCCCCTGTTGGTCGCTGCTGCCAGTGCAGCAGGCGTGCGTGTGTCCTCGGCCTCGTGTCCAGGTCCCTCAGGGACTTGAGGCAGCTCTCCCCGGTGGTCTCGTGGTCAGGACCGGGCTTCGAATCCCAGTCGGGGGGGGGATGACTTTCTGCTGCAGATTAATTGGCATGAAGGAAAGTCTCCCCTCCTGAGCGTAAAGCTCCACCCTCACCACCACCACCGCCTTTTCCTCCCCTTGACAAACGGACAGACAGACAGTCAGACAGTCAGTCCAGTTCGGGAGCGCAGCTTTCATTAAGCAATGGCATTTGTGACAACTCATCGTCTGACAGGTTGATGATTTCCCCACACGCCTCCTGCCGAATAAAAGGCTCACCCTCCCGGACACTACCCCCAGAATCACCCACCCCGCCCCCCCGGGGTGAATATTAAGCCCGAGAACACCGACTGCAACCAACCGCAGTGAAAAGTTGAAGTGGCAACTCATTAACCAGATTTATTTTGGGCAACTCATTAACCAGATTTTTTGTTCATTTGGTTTATGAGTTGCCAAGTGTAAATCTGGTTAATGAGTTGCCACTTCAACTTTTCACTGCGGTTGGTTACAGTCGGTGTTCTCGGGCTTAATATTCACCCCAGGGGGGGTGTATAGCGGGCGATGGCCGGTGTGGAGTGCGTTTTTTGGGGGTTGATTTTCACTTTGCCTCGCTGGTGGAATTTGTGGGAGGCAGGCAAGGGGATTGGTGTGGGCTGGTGGGCGGCAAGGGAGATGCTTGCTTCGGGGTGTTATCCTCACTTTGGTCCGCTGGTGAGAGTAGGCAGCGGCAGGCAGGCCGGCAGGCAGGCAGGCAAGTGTGATGTAGTGTGGGGTGCAGTGCAGTGCGGTGCAGTGCAGTGCTGCCCTGTCGTTTATGAAAGGTTGTAATGACACTGCTTTGCAGCTGACCATGTCCACTGATTTGTGACGCCCGTATGGAGGCTGATATCTCAGGAGGGCCGAGGCCGATTTCCTCCGGGGACGGCTCGTCGCGTGCGGCAGGACGAGGCGCAGCGGACGGTACCGAGCGCTCGGAGGTGCGGCGCTGCCCGCCGGAGGTACAGCGAAAGGCTGCAAACCGCTTTCCGCCTGCTAACTCGGCGGCCGTCAGACCGACCGACTCCGCTTTACCACCGGAGCTAGAGTCGGGCAAGGGGCACCGAAAGGTACCGGAAGGATCGCGTTCGCACGACGGGAAGTCGACTAGCGGGCCGCCGAAAGCGAGCCGGGGGCCCCCGGTTTTTCTGTCCCACCTGGAGACTGATATCTCAGGAAGGCCGAGGCCGATTTCCTCCGGGGACGGCTCGTCGCGTGCGGCAGGACGAGGCGCAGCGGACGGTACCGAGCGCTCGGAGGTGCGGCGCTGCCCGCCGGAGGTACAGCGAAAGTCTGCGAACCGCTTTCCGCCTCCTCTCACCGCACGGCTCTCCTTTTCACCCACTGGCGGATTTTCACCCTCCGACTGCTCGCTACCGTCCGCTGCGCCTGGTCCGGGCCCTGTCCATTGTCATGTTAATGGCAGGGCGGGGCAGGACTGCTTTCACCAGGAACCCGGTTTTCTGGGTCAGAGGTTCCAGGGGACCTGTTTTGTGCGGACTTCCCTGTGTCCGTCCCTCCATGCCTTCCCCCCAGGACTTCCTTCTGAACACCTTTGTCGTTTGAGCGAGGGCCAAAAGCCTGCCTGTGAAAGGGAAGGATCAGCCGGTCGGACCCCTGCTGGTCGCTGCTGCCAGTGCAGCAGGCGTGCGTGTGTCCTCGGCCTCGTGTCCAGGTCCCTCAGGGACTTGAGGCAACTCTCCCCGGTGGTCTCGTGGTCAGGACCGGGCTTCGAATCCCGGTCGGGGGGGATGACTTTCTG
>NW_027139646.1:5000-7500 GCF_035084215.1 Heptranchias perlo | reverse complement strand
TTCACTGCGGTTGGTTACAGTCGGTGTTCTCGGGCTTAATATTCGCCCCGGGGGTGGGGTGTATAGCGGGCGATGGCCGGTGTGGAGTGCGTTTTTTGGGGGTTGATTTTCACTTTGCCTCGCTGGTGGAATTTGTGGGAGGCAGGCAAGGGGATTGGTGTGGGCTGGTGGGCGGCAAGGGAGATGCTTGCTTCGGGGTGTTATCCTCACTTTGGTCCGCTGGTGAGAGTAGGCAGCGGCAGGCAGGCAGGCAGGCAGGCAGGCAGGCAGGCAGGCAGGCAGGCAAGTGTGATGTAGTGTGGGGTGCAGTGCAGTGCGGTGCAGTGCTGCCCTGTCGTTTATGAAAGGTTGTAATGACACTGCTTTGCAGCTGACCATGTCCACTGATTTGTGACGCCCGTATGGAGGCTGATATCTCAGGAGGGCCGAGGCCGATTTCCTCCGGGGACGGCTCGTCGCGTGCGGCAGGACGAGGCGCAGCGGACGGTACCGAGCGCTCGGAGGTGCGGCGCTGCCCGCCGGAGGTACAGCGAAAGGCTGCAAACCGCTTTCCGCCTGCTAACTCGGCGGCCGTCAGACCGACCGACTCCGCTTTACCACCGGAGCTAGAGTCGGGCAAGGGGCACCGAAGGGTACCGGAAGGATCGCGTTCGCACGACGGGAAGTCGACTAGCGGGCCGCCGAAAGCGAGCCGGGGGCCCCCGGTTTTTCTGTCCCACCTGGAGACTGATATCTCAGGAAGGCCGAGGCCGATTTCCTCCGGGGACGGCTCGTCGCGTGCGGCAGGACGAGGCGCAGCGGACGGTACCGAGCGCTCGGAGGTGCGGCGCTGCCCGCCAGAGGTACAGCGAAAGTCTGCGAACCGCTTTCCGCCTCCTCTCACCGCACGGCTCTCCTTTTCACCCACTGGCGGATTTTCACCCTCCGACTGCTCGCTACCGTCCGCTGCGCCTGGTCCGGGCCCTGTCCATTGTCATGTTAATGGCAGGGCGGGGCAGGACTGCTTTCACCAGGAACCCGGTTTTCTGGGTCAGAGGTTCCAGGGGACCTGTTTTGTGCGGACTTCCCTGTGTCCGTCCCTCCCTGCCTGCCTTCCCCCCAGGACTTCCTTCTGAACACCTTTGTCGTTTGAGCGAGGGCCAAAAGCCTGCCTGTGAAAGGGAAGGATCAGCCGGTCAGCCCCCTGTTGGTCGCTGCTGCCAGTGCAGCAGGCGTGCGTGTGTATTCGGCCTCGTGTCCAGGTCCCTCAGGGACTTGAGGCAACTCTCCCCGGTGGTCTCGTGGTCAGGACCGGGCTTCGAATCCCGGTCGGGGGGGATGACTTTCTGCTGCAGATTAATTGGCACCTCTGAAAGAAAGTCTCCCCTCCTGAGCGTAAAGCTCCACCCTCACCACCACCGGCGCCTTTTCCACCCCTTGACAAACAGACAGACAGACAGACAGTCAGTCAGTCCAGTTCGGGAGCGCAGCTTTCATTTGGAAGCAGACCCTGCTTGTTTAAAGTCAACGACGCCAAGTTATTTTGCACTTTGAATTATATCGCTCCGTGCGAGCGGCACTCAGCCTTGGAGAAGAAAAAAATACCACTGAGCTGAGAAAGTTCTTTTTAAAACGGTTTCCTTCCACAGCAGCTCTGAGTGAGAGAGAGAGAGAGAGAGAGAGAGATATCAGCTTTATTCTCAGTAATAACACACACACACACACACACACACACACAGAGACACTGGGAAAGAGCTGTTTTTCCTTTTGAATATCTCCCCACGGGGAGCTGCACCGTTCCCAGAAACACTGCAATACTGGGTCGATGCGTAGAGTGGACAGAGCAAGCCCCTAGTCCATCTCCCTGTTCTAAAAATCAATTAAAAATAAAAGTAAATAATATGTGTGTGTGTGTGTGTCGGTGTCAGTATCAGTCAGTGAGTCAGTGTCTCTCTCTCTCTCTCTCTCTCTCTCTCACTCAGAGCTGCTGTGGAAGGAAACTTTTTTAAAAAGAACTTGCTTATTGAAAGAAAGATGTGTCTCAAGCTGCCGGGCCCTGTCCATTCTCCTGTCAATGGCAGGACTGCTTTCACCAGGAACCCGGTTTTCTGGGTCAGAGGTTCCAGGGGACCTGTTTTGTGCGGACTTCCCTGTGTCCGTCCCTCCCTGCCTGCCTTCCCCCCAGCACTTCCTTCTGAACACCTTTGTCGTTTCAGCGAGGGCCAAAAGCCTGCCTGTGAAAGGGAAGGATCAGCCGGTCAGCCCCCTGTTGGTCGCTGCTGCCAGTGCAGCAGGCGTGCGTGTGTCCTCGGCCTCGTGTCCAGGTCCCTCAGGGACTTGAGGCAACTCTCCCCGGTGGTCTTGTGGTCAGGACCGGGCTTCGAATCCCGGTCGGGGGGGGATGACTTTCTGCTGCAGATTAATTGGCACCTCTGAAAGAAAGTCTCCCCTCCTGAGCGTAAAGCTCCACCCTCACCACCACCACCGCCTTTTCCTCCCCTTGACAAACAGACAGACAGAC
>NW_027139645.1:0-127058 GCF_035084215.1 Heptranchias perlo | reverse complement strand
TCTTTCTCCCACTGACTTGTAGCTTAAAGGGACAGGCCAGAATCACACGCCTTAGCTGCAGAATACTACATCATTCATCAGTCTACACAGGGCTATCAGTGAGCACCGCCACGGGAGGGATGCCAGTGCCTGTTGAGACCCGCCCCCTTAGACAATGAGCACTGGAGTGAAGGCAAACTCTGTTTGTTCAGTCGACTCTACCTAACGCTGTTGTTGCACCTTAATAAGAACATAAGAACATAAGAAATTGGAGCAGGAGTAGGCCAATCGGCCCCTCGAGCCTGCTCCGCCATTCAATAAGATCATGGCTGATCTGATCCCAACCACAAATCTAAAGAACACAAGAAGTCGGAGCAGGACCCGGCCACACAGCCCCTGGGCCCTCTCCGCCACCCACAGGGCATTGACCGATCCGAACTCAGCTTCATGTCCAATTTCCTGCCCGCTCCCCATAACCCCTAATTCCCTTAATTCCCTTCACTTCTAGTAACCCTCTCCCGAGGCCTCCCTTCACTATAAGTGACATTCTCCGCTCAATGTTATCCTCAGAGCTCCAGGAACTGCTCAGAGGAGGAGATGGCAGGTTCGCTGACTGTCCATCCTTTTCTCAGGTTACCCATCACGTCACAGATCAAAGCAATTTACTACCCTCTTCTCGCTGCGGTTGGTGTCCCTGGTAAGTCAGTAATCGTTGGTTGAGTGAGCCTTTGTTTAACTGGTTGATAATGAGACATGTTTCTCCTTGATATGCAACGTGCCCCAATCTTCTGCTGCTTGTCCAACATGATATCTTGTTTTTCATTCATTTTCGAGATGAAAGAGTCGCTGAGCGTAGGAGATTAACGGGTGATCTAATTGGGGTGTTTGAGATGGTTGAAGGATTTCATAGTGTGGATGGAGAGAAACCATTTCCTCCGGTGGGAGAGTCCAGAACAAGGGGGCATAACCTTAAAATTAGAGCCGGGCTGTTAATGGGTGATGTCCGGAAGCACTTCTTCACACAGAGGGGAGTGGAAATCTGGAACTCTCTCCACCAAAGAGCTGTTGAGGCCGGAGGTCAAAGGGAAATTTCAAAACTGAGCCCAATAATGTTTTGTTCGGCCCGGGTATTCAGGGGTGATGGAACCAAGGCGGGTAGAAAGAGAGAACGAACGGCAGATAATCGCTCCGATTCCATTCCCCTCACAGTCACCGTGACGACCATCGCCATCCTGTGCCGTGGGAAGTGCGGCCTCTCCCGGGGTGTTAGCCGTTACCTGGTGGCCATGGCGACGGCGGACCTGCCGGTGGTGGTGACGGACGTGGCTGCCCATCGCATCGTCGCCCTCCACCTCCCCAACGGCTGGCTGGACCTCACGCCCATCTGCTCGCTGCGGAACGTGCTGCTCTCCGCCGCCACCGAGAGCTCCGTCAGGCTGACGGTCGCCTTCACCCCCGACCGTTTCGTGGCCCATCTGCTGCCTGCGGCTCGGGGCCAGGTATTGCAACCCGAGAACAGCGGGCGTGGCCATTGGCGCGGTGGGCACCCTGTCTTGCTTGAAAAACGTCCCCTGGTACTTTGCGTGCGAGCCCCGTTTTACGGTCGGCAGCACTCCCTGGTTCTGTCATTTGACGGTCAGATTCTTTACTTCGCTGCCGTGGACAACCTTCTCTTGGTTCGACCGTATCCTGACCCCGTGCGTCCCCTTCCTCCTCATCCTGCTCCTCAACGCCCTGACCGTCAGGCACATCTTGGTGGCCAGCCGAGTCCGCACGGGTCTTCGGGGTCTGGCCGATGAGAAGACCCACAAGGATGCAGAGATGGAGAACCGCAGGAGGTCCGTCATTCTCCTCTTCAGTATCTCGGGCGGCTTCGTCCTCCTGTGGACCACGTACATTGTCGTCTTCCTCTCCATTCGAATAACGAGGTCCTTTCGCTTCTCGGGCCCCCGCAGCCCTCTGTACGTCTCGAATGAGATGGGGAGCATGCTGGCCCTGCTCAGCTGCTGCTCCAACACCTGTGTTTACGCCGCGACCCAACGCGAGTTCAGGGAGGAGCTGAAGAACGGGCATGAGGTACCCGCTGGACAGGGTGGCCCGGCTGCTGAGAACGGCCGGAGAATAAACCCGTGACCCAGGACTGAAGGAGGCGAGTGTTTTTATTTCCCTGTCCTCCCCTCCGTTCTCTCTGATCTTTCTCCTCTCATTGTCCTTCAGAGGGAGGGGGTGTTCTGGGGGCTTATGGACGAAACAGTCTCCTCGGGTTCAGCATCAGTGACGAGAGGGATGAGGGAATTCAGTTATGTGGAGAGACTGGAGAAGCTGGGATTGTTCTCCTTGGAGCAGAGAAGGTTAAGGGGAGATTTACTAGAATGGTACCGGGGATGAGGGAACTCAGTTATGTGGAGAGACTGGAGAAGGCGGGAGGGTCGGTGTCCACAGGAAACAGATTTAAGACACTTGGCAAAACAAGCAGAGGGGAGATGAGTCGAATTTTTAACACAGTGAGTTGTTCTGCACTCCCTGAAATTGTGGTGGAAGCAGATTCAAGTGGTCCAGGGCAGGTCAGATGCCGGCAATTTACAGGCAGTTACAATTGCGCTCTGACTGACCTCCGCAGTTTTTCAGTGTCGACAATTAGCTACTTAGAGAATCGTCCTTGAATGGACAGGCCAGCTGAATATCACAATCTGTTCTACACCTCAGAATATTTCTGCATCCCCCATCCACCACCCTAAATATTCACTCCCTTCACCACTGGCACACCGTGGCTGCAGTGTGGACCATCCACAGGATGCACTGCAGCAACTCGCCAAGGCTTCTTCGACAGCACCTCCCAAACCCGCGACCTCTACCACCTAGAAGGACAAGGGCAGCAGGCACATGGGAACAACACCACCTGCACGTTCCCCTCCAAGTCACACACCATCCCGACTTGGAAACATATTGCCGTTCCTTCATCGTCACTGGGTCAAAATCCTGGAACTCCCTTCCTAACAGCACTGTGGGAGAACCTTCACCACACGGACTGCAGCGGTTCAAGAAGGCGGCCCACCACCACCTTCTCAAGGGGCAATGCCAGGGGAGATCTGAGCGACATCCCCAAACACTCAGCTTTCCTCTGGCGGGCATGGCGGGTATTTCTGAGGTGGGGAGGATGCAGAGTCCCTCGGGTTCTGAGTGACCACTTTCAGGCTGCTTTGTGGTAATTATGTCCAATGTAGTCAGTGCTGTCTCACCCTCTGGTGTGAACTGCTTGATCTTTCTCTGATACCATCATCATCAGCAAAATAAAACATTGAGGCAACAACTGCCTGTTGTAGAGACTCTGTCAAAGCATCAATCTACCCACCCATTTAATCTCCTCCCACAACCCATGTACACTCTCCCCTATCATGGACTCTCCCCACCCATTTAATCTCCTCCCACAACCCATGTACACTCTCCCCTATCATGGACTCTCCCCACCCATTTAATCTCCTCCCACAGCCCATCGACACTCTCCCCTATCATGGACTCTCCCCACCCATTTAATCTCCTCCCACAGCCCATGTACACTCTCCCCTATCATGGACTCCCCCCACCCATTTAATCTCCTCCCACAGCCCATCTACACTCTCCCCTATCATGGACTCTCCCCACCCATTTAATCTCCCCCCACAGCCCATGTACACTCTCCCCTATCATGGACTCGACCCACCCATTTAATCTCCTCCCACAGCCCATCTACACTCTCCCCTATCATGGACTCTCCCCACCCATTTAATCTCCTCCCACAGCCCATGGACACTCTCCCCTATCATGGACTCTCCCCACCCATTTAATCTCCTCCCACAGCCCATGGACACTCTCCCCTATCATGGACTCTCCCCACCCATTTAATCTCCCCCCACAGCCCATCTACACTCTCCCCTATCATGGACTCTCCCCACCCATTTAATCTCCTCCCACAGCCCATGGACACTCTCCCCTATCATGGACTCTCCCCACCCATTTAATCTCCTCCCACAGCCCATCTACACTCTCCCCTATCATGGACTCTCCCCACCCATTTAATCTCCTCCCACAGCCCATGGACACTCTCCCCTATCATGGACTCTCCCCACCCATTTAATCTCCTCCCACAGCCCATGTACATTCTCCCCTATCATGGACTCTCCCCACCCATTTAATCTCCTCCCACAGCCCATGGACACTCTCCCCTATCATGGACTCTCCCCACCCATTTAATCTCCTCCCACAGCCCATGGACACTCTCCCCTATCATGGACTCTCCCCACCCATTTAATCTCCTCCCACAGCCCATCTACACTCTCCCCTATCATGGACTCTACCCACCCATTTAATCTCCTCCCACAGCCCATGTACACTCTCCCCTATCATGGACTCTCCCCACCCATTTAATCTCCTCCCACGCCCCATGTACACTCTCCCCTATCATGGACTCTCCCCACCCATTTAATCTCCTCCCACAGCCCATGTACACTCTCCCCTATCATGGACTCCCCCCACCCATTTAATCTCCTCCCACAGCCCATGTACACTCTCCCCTATCATGGACTCTCCCCACCCATTTAATCTCCTCCCACAGACCTTGTACATTCAGTGTTTCCTTCAAGTTCTGTTCAACATGGAGACGTTTATAAAAATCATCCTTTCGATGTGGGAAAGCCCGACATTTATTGTCCTTGAGAAAGTGGTGGTGAGCCGCCTTCTTGAACCTCTGCAGTCCGTGTGGTGACGGTTCTCCCACAGTGCTGTTAGGAAGGGAGTTCCAGGATTTTGACCCAGTGACGATGAAGGAACGGCCGATATATTTCCAAGTCGGGATGGTGTGTGACTCGGAGGGGAACGTGCAGGTGGTGTTGTTCCCATGTGCCTGCTGCTCTTGTCCTTCTAGGTGGTAGAGGTCGCGGGTTTGGGAGGTGCTGTCGAAGAAGCCTTGGCGAGTTGCTGCAGTGCATCCTGTGGATGGTGCACACTGCAGCCACTGTGCGCCGGTGGAGGGGAATAATTTGTAGTGCTGCGGGGAAAGAGCTGGGAAATGGGACGAACCAGATTGGACTTTAAAAGATTCGGTACGGAGACGATGGGCAAATGACCTCCTTCTGTGCTGTCATGATTCTATGATGGGGGAGAGTCTGTGATGGGGAGAGTCTGTGATGGGGAGAGTCTGTGATGGGGAGAGTCTGTGATGGGGAGAGTCTGTGATGGGGAGAGTCTGTGATGGGGAGAGTCTGTGATGGGGAGAGTCTGTGATGGGGAGAGTCTATGATGGGGAGAGTCTGTGATGGGGGAGAGTCTGTGATGGGGAGAGTCAAAGATGGGGAGAGTCTGTGATGGGGAGAGTCTGTGATGGGGAGAGTCTGCGATGGGGAGAGTCTGTAATGGGGAGAGTCTGTGATGGGGAGAGTCAGTGATGGGGAGAGTCTGTGATGGGGAGAGTCTGTGATGGGGAGAGTCCATGATGGGGAGAGTCTGTGATGGGGAGAGTCTGTGATGGGGAGAGTCTATGATGGGGAGAGTCTATGATGGGGAGAGTCTGTGATGGGGAGAGTCTGTGATGGGGAGAGTCTATGATGGGGAGAGTCTGTGATGGGGACAGTCTGTGATGGGGAGAGTCTGTGATGGGGAGAGTCTGTGATGGGGAGAGTCTGTGATGGGGAGAGTCTGTGATGGGGACAGTCTGTGATGGGGAGAGTCTGTGATGGGGAGAGTCTGTGATGGGGAGAGTCTGTGATGGGGACAGTCTGTGATGGGGAGAGTCTGTGATGGGGAGAGTCTGTGATGGGGAGAGTCTGTGATGGGGAGAGTCTATCAGGGGGTAAAGAACCTGAATGGGTGAAGTCAACGTCGGAGACTCGAGAATCATAGAAACATAGAATCCCAATGGATCCGACCCCTTCCCATTCACTCCCACTGTACATAATCCCAATGGACCCGACCCCTTCCCATTCACTCCCACTGTACACAATCCCAATGGACCCGACCCCTTCCCATTCACACCCACTGTACACAATCCCAATGGACCCGACCCCTTCCCGTTCACTCCCATTGTACACAATCCCAATGGACCCGACCCCTTCCCATTCACTCCCACTGTACACAATCCCAATGGACCCGACCCCTTCCCATTCACTCCCACAGTACACAATCCCAATGGACCCGACCCCTTCCCATTCCCTCCCATTGTACACAATCCCAATGGACCCGACCCCTTCCCGTTCACTCCCACTGTACACAATCCCAATGGACCCGACCCCTTCCCATTCACTCCCACTGTACACAATCCCAATGGACCCGACCCCTTCCCGTTCACTCCCATTGTACACAATCCCAATGGACCCGACCCCTTCCCATTCACACCCACTGTACACAATCCCAATGGACCCGACCCCTTCCCGTTCACTCCCATTGTACACAATCCCAATGGACCCGACCCCTTCCCATTCACTCCCACTGTACACAATCCCAATGGACCCGACCCCTTCCCATTCACTCCCACAGTACACAATCCCAATGGACCCGACCCCTTCCCATTCACTCCCACTGTACACAATCCCAATGGACCCGACCCCTTCCCATTCACTCCCATTGTACACAATCCCAATGGACCCGACCCCTTCCCATTCACTCCCATTGTACACAATCCCAATGGACCCGACCCCTTCCCGTTCACTCCCACTGTACACAATCCCAATGGACCCGACCCCTTCCCATTCACTCCCACTGTACACAATCCCAATGGACCCGACCCCTTCCCGTTCACTCCCACTGTACACAATCCCAATGGACCCGACCCCTTCCCATTCACTCCCACCGTACACAATCCCAATGGACCCGACCCCTTCCCATTCACTCCCATTGTACACAAACTCAATGGACCCGACCCCTTCCCGTTCACTCCCACTGTACCCAATCCCAATGGACCCGACCCCTTCCCATTCACTCCCACTGTACACAATCCCAATGGACCCGACCCCTTCCCATTCACTCCCACTGTACACAATCCCAATGGACCCGACCCCTTCCCATTCACTCCCACTGTACACAATCCCAATGGACCCGACCCCTTCCCATTCACTCCCACTGTACACAATCCCAATGGACCCGACCCCTTCCCATTCACTCCCACTGTACACAATCCCAATGGACCCGACCCCTTCCCATTCACTCCCACTGTACACAATCCCAATGGACCCGACCCCTTCCCATTCACTCCCACTGGACACAATCCCAATGGACCCGACCCCTTCCCATTCACTCCCACTGTACACAATCCCAATGGACCCGACCCCTTCCCATTCACTCCCACTGTACACAATCCCAATGGACCCGACCCCTTCCCATTCACTCCCACTGTACACAATCCCAATGGACCCGACCCCTTCCCATTCACTCCCACTGTACACAATCCCAATGGACCCGACCCCTTCCCATTCACTCCCACTGGACACAATCCCAATGGACCCGACCCCTTCCCATTCACTCCCACTGTACACAATCCCAATGGACCCGACCCCTTCCCATTCACTCCCACTGTACACAATCCCAATGGACCCGACCCCTTCCCATTCACTCCCACTGTACACAATCCCAATGGACCCGACCCCTTCCCATTCACTCCCACTGTACACAATCCCAATGGACCCGACCCCTTCCCATTCACTCCCACTGTACACAATCCCAATGGACCCGACCCCTTCCCATTCACTCCCACTGTACACAATCCCAATGGACCCGACCCCTTCCCATTCACTCCCACTGTACACAATCCCAATGGACCCGACCCCTTCCCATTCACTCCCACTGTACACAATCCCAATGGACCCGACCCCTTCCCATTCACTCCCACTGCACACAATCCCAATGGACCCGACCCCTTCCCATTCACTCCCACTGTACACAATCCCAATGGACCCGACCCCTTCCCATTCACTCCCACTGTACACAATCCCAATGGACACAAAGCCTTCCCAATTGTACAGAATCATAATGGACCCGACCCTTTCCCATTCTCTCCCGTTACACTAAATCACAATGGAGCCAACCGCTTCCCGTTCATTAATATTGTGCACAATACGAATGGATAAAACACCTTCCCATTCACTCCCATTGCATAGAATCCCAATGCACTTTCTCTGGTGAATGACGAGACCTGATCATTGACTCTGATCATTGACTCTGTCTGATCATTGACTCTGTCTGATCATTGACTCTCTCTGATCATTGACTCTGATCATTGACTCTCTCTGATCATTGAATCTGATTATTGACTCTGTCTGATCATTGACTCTGATCATTGACTCTCTCTGATCATTGACTCTGATCATTGACTCTCTCTGATCATTGAATCTGATTATTGACACTCTCTGATCATTGACTCTGATCATTGACTCTGATCATTGACTCTCTCTGATCATTGACTCTGATCATTGACTCTGATCATTGACTCTCTCTGATCATTGACTCTCTCTGACCATTGACTCTGATCATTGACTCTCTCTGATCATTGACTCTGATCATTGACTCTCTCTGACCATTGACTCTGATCATTGACTCTGATCATTGACTCTCTCTGATCATTGACTCTCTCTGATCATTGACTCTGATCATTGACTCTGATCATTGACTCTCTCTGATAATTGACTCTGATCATTGACTCTGATCATTGAATCTCTCTGATCATTGACTCTGATCATTGACTCTCTCTGATCATTGACTCTCTCTGATCATTGACTCTGATCATTGACTCTGATCATTGACTCTCTCTGATCATTGACTCTGATCATTGAATCTCTCTGATCATTGACTCTGATCATTGACTCTCTCTGATCATTGACTCTCTCTGATCATTGACTCTCTCTGATCATTGACTCTGATCATTGACTCTGATCATTGACTCTCTCTGATCATTGAAACTGATCATTGACTCTGATCATTGACTCTCTCTGATCATTGACTCTCTCTGATCATTGACTCTCTCTGATCATTGACTCTGATCATTGACTCTGATCATTGACTCTCTCTGATCATTGAAACTGATCATTGACTCTGATCATTGACTCTCTCTGATCATTGACTCTCTCTGATCATTGACTCTGATCATTGACTCTGATCATTGACTCTCTCTGATCATTGAAACTGATCATTGAATCTCTCTGATCATTGACTCTGATCATTGACTCTCTCTGATCATTGACTCTCTCTGATCATTGACTCTGATCATTGACTCTCTCTGATCATTGACTCTCTCTGATCATTGACTCTGATCATTGACTCTCTCTGATCATTGACTCTCTCTGATCATTGACTCTGATCATTGACTCTGATCATTGAATCTCTCTGATCATTGACTCTGATCATTGAATCTCTCTGATCATTGACTCTGATCATTGACTCTCTCTGATCATTGACTCTCTCTGATCATTGACTCTGATCATTGACTCTCTCTGATCATTGACTCTGATCATTGAATCGCTCTGATCATTGACTCTGATCATTGACTCTCTCTGATCATTGACTCTCTCTGATCATTGACTCTCTCTGATCATTGACTCTGATCATTGAATCTCTCTGATCATTGACTCTGATCATTGACTCTCTCTGATCATTGACTCTGATCATTGACTCTCTCTGATCATTGACTCTCTCTGATCATTGACTCTCTCTGATCATTGACTCTGATCATTGAATCTCTCTGATCATTGACTCTGATCATTTAATCTCTCTGATCATTGACTCTGATCATTGACTCTCTCTGATCATTGACTCTCTCTGATCATTGACTCTCTCTGATCATTGACTCTGATCATTGACTCTGATCATTGAATCTCTCTGATCATTGAAACTGATCATTGAATCTCTCTGATCATTGACTCTGATCATTGACTCTCTCTGATCATTGACTCTCTCTGATCATTGACTCTGATCATTGACTCTCTCTGATCATTGACTCTCTCTGATCATTGACTCTGATCATAGAATCGCTCTGATCATTGACTCTGATCATTGACTCTCTCTGATCATTGACTCTCTCTGATCATTGACTCTCTCTGATCATTGACTCTGACCATTGAATCTCTCTGATCATTGACTCTGATCATTGACTCTCTCTGATCATTGACTCTGATCATTGACTCTGATCATTCACTCTGATCATTGACTCTGATCATTCACTCTGATCATTGACTGATCATTGACTCTCTCTGATCATTGACTCTGATCATTGACTCTGATCATTGACTCTCTCTGATCATTGACTCTGATCATTGACTCTCTCTGATCATTGACTCTGATCATTGACTCTCTCTGATCATTGACTCTCTCTGATCATTGACTCTGATCAATGACTCTGATCATTGACTCTCTCTGATCATTGACTCTGATCATTGACTCTCTCTGATCATTGACTCTGATCATTGACTCTGATCATTGACTCTCTCTGATCATTGACTCTGATCATTGAATCTCTCTGATCATTGACTCTGATCATTGACTCTCTCTGACCATTGACTCTGATCATTGACTCTGATCATTGACTCTCTCTGATCATTGACTCTGATCATTGACTCTGATCATTGACTCTGATCATTGACTCTCTCTGATCATTGACTCTGATCATTGACTCTGATCATTGACTCTGATCATTGACTCTCTCTGACCATTGACTCTGATCATTGACTCTCTCTGATCATTGACTCTGATCATTGACTCTCTCTGATCATTGACTCTCTCTGATCATTGACTCTGATCATTGACTCTCTCTGATCATTGACTCTGATCATTGACTCTCTCTGATCATTGACTCTCCCTGATCATTGACTCTCTCTGATCATTGACTCTCTCTGACCATTGACTCTCCCTGATCATTGACTCTCTCTGATCATTGACTCTCTCTGACCATTGACTCTCTCTGATCATTAACTCTGATCATTGACTCTCTCTGATCATTGACTCTGATCATTGAATCTCTCTGATCATTGACTCTGATCATTGACTCTCTCTGATCATTGACTCTGATCATTGACTCTCTCTGATCATTGACTCTGATCATTGACTCTCTCTGATCATTGACTCTGATCATTGACTCTGATCATTGACTCTCTCCGACCATTGACTCTGATCATTGACTCTCTCTGATCATTGACTCTGATCATTGACTCTGATCATTGACTCTCTCTGATTATTGACTCTCTCTGATCATTGACTCTGATCATTGACTCTCTCTGATCATTGACTCTGATCATTGACTCTCTCTGATCATTGACTCTGATCATTGACTCTCTCTGATCATTAACTCTCTCTGATGATTGACTCTGATCATTGACTCTCTCTGATCATTAACTCTCTCTGACCATTGACTCTGATCATTGACTCTGATCATTGACTCTCTCTGATCATTGACTCTGATCATTGACTCTGATCATTGACTCTCTCTGATCATTGACTCTGATCATTGACTCTGATCATTGACTCTCTCTGATCATTGACTCTGATCATTGACTTCCTCTGATCATTGACTCTCTCTGATCATTGACTCTGATCATTGACTCTGATCATTGAATCTCTCTGATCATTGACTCTGATCATTGAATCTCTCTGATCATTGACTCTTTCTGATCATTGACTCTCTCTGATCATTGACTCTGATCATTGACTCTCTCTGATCATTGACTCTCTCTGATCATTGACTCTGATCATTGACTCTCTCTGATCATTGACTCTCTCTGATCATTGACTCTGATCATTGACTCTGATCATTGAATCTCTCTGATCATTGACTCTGATCATTGAATCTCTCTGATCATTGACTCTGATCATTGACTCTCTCTGATCATTGACTCTCTCTGATCATTGACTCTCTCTGATCATTGACTCTGATCATTGACTCTGATCATTGACTCTGATCATTGACTCTCTCTGATCATTGACTCTCTCTGATCATTGACTCTGATCATTGACTCTCTCTGATCATTGACTCTGATCATTGACTCTCTCTGATGATTGACTCTGATCATTGACTCTGATCATTGACTCTGATCATTGACTCTCTCTGATCATTCACTCTGATCATTCACTCTGATCATTGACTCTCTCTGATCATTGACTCTGATCATTGACTCTCTCTGATCATTGACTCTGATCATTGACTCTGATCATTGACTCTGATCATTGACTCTCTCTGATCATTGACTCTGATCATTGACTCTCTCTGATCATTGACTCTTTCTGATCATTGACTCTGATCATTGACTCTCTCTGATCATTGACTCTCTCTGATCATTGACTCTGATCATTGACTCTCTCTGATCATTGACTCTGATCATTGACTCTGATCATTGACTCTGATCATTGACTCTCTCTGACCATTGACTCTCTCTGACCATTGACTCTGATCATTGACTCTCTCTGATCATTGACTCTGATCATTGACTCTCTCTGATCATTGACTCTGATCATTGACTCTGATCATTGACTCTGATCATTGACTCTCTCTGATCATTGACTCTGATCATTGACTCTCTCTGATCATTGACTCTCTCTGATCATTGACTCTCTCTGATCATTGACTCTCTCTGACCATTGACTCTGATCATTGACTCTCTCTGATCATTGACTCTCCCTGATCATTGACTCTCTCTGATCATTGACTCTCTCTGATCATTGACTCTCTCTGACCATTGACTCTGATCATTGACTCTCTCTGATCATTGACTCTGATCATTGACTCTCTCTGATCATTGACTCTGATCATTGACTCTCTCTGATCATTGACTCTGATCATTGACTCTCTCTGATCATTGACTCTGATCATTGACTCTCTCTGATCATTGACTCTGATCATTGACTCTGATCATTGACTCTGATCATTGACTCTCTCTGATCATTGACTCTGATCATTGACTCTCTCTGACCATTGACTCTGATCATTGACTCTGATCATTGACTCTCTCTGATCATTGACTCTGATCATTGTCTCTGATCATTGACTCTGATCATTGACTCTCTCTGATCATTGACTCTGATCATTGACTCTGATCATTGACTCTCTCTGACCATTGATTCTCTCTGACCATTGACTCTGATCATTGACTCTCTCTGATCATTGACTCTGATCATTGACTCTCTCTGATCATTGACTCTGATCATTGACTCTGATCATTGACTCTGATCATTGACTCTCTCTGATCATTGACTCTGATTATTGACTCTCTCTGATCATTGACTCTCTCTGATCATTGACTCTCTCTGATCATTGACTCTCTCTGACCATTGACTCTGATCATTGACTCTCTCTGATCATTGACTCTCCCTGATCATTGACTCTCTCTGATCATTGACTCTCTCTGATCATTGACTCTGATCATTGACTCTCTCTGATCATTGACTCTGATTATTGACTCTCTCTGATCATTGACTCTCTCTGATCATTGACTCTCTCTGATCATTGACTCTCTCTGACCATTGACTCTGATCATTGACTCTCTCTGATCATTGACTCTGATCATTGAATCTCTCTGATCATTGACTCTGATCATTGACTCTCTCTGATCATTGACTCTGATCATTGACTCTCTCTGATCATTGACTCTGATCATTGACTCTGATCATTGACTCTGATCATTGACTCTGATCATTGACTCTCTCCGACCATTGACTCTGATCATTGACTCTCTCTGATCATTGACTCTGATCATTGACTCTGATCATTGACTCTCTCTGATTATTGACTCTCTCTGATCATTGACTCTGATCATTGACTCTCTCTGATCATTGACTCTGATCATTGACTCTCTCTGATCATTGACTCTGATCATTGACTCTCTCTGATCATTAACTCTCTCTGATGATTGACTCTGATCATTGACTCTCTCTGATCATTGACTCTGATCATTGACTCTCTCTGATCATTAACTCTCTCTGACCATTGACTCTGATCATTGACTCTGATCATTGACTCTCTCTGATCATTGACTCTGATCATTGACTCTGATCATTGACTCTCTCTGATCATTGACTCTGATCATTGACTCTGATCATTGACTCTCTCTGATCATTGACTCTGATCATTGACTTCCTCTGATCATTTACTCTCTCTGATCATTGACTCTGATCATTGACTCTGATCATTGAATCTCTCTGATCATTGACTCTGATCATTGACTCTTTCTGATCATTGACTCTCTCTGATCATTGACTCTGATCATTGACTCTCTCTGATCATTGACTCTCTCTGATCATTGACTCTGATCATTGACTCTCTCTGATCATTGACTCTCTCTGATCATTGACTCTGATCATTGACTCTGATCATTCAATCTCTCTGATCATTGACTCTGATCATTGAATCTCTCTGATCATTGACTCTGATCATTGACTCTCTCTGATCATTGACTCTCTCTGATCATTGACTCTCTCTGATCATTGACTCTGATCATTGACTCTGATCATTGACTCTGATCATTGACTCTCTCTGATCATTGACTCTGATCATTGACTCTCTCTGATCATTGACTCTGATCATTGACTCTCTCTGATCATTGACTCTGATCATTGACTCTGATCATTGACTCTGATCATTGACTCTCTCTGATCATTCACTCTGATTATTCACTCTGATCATTGACTCTCTCTGATCATTGACTCTGATCATTGACTCTGATCATTGACTCTGATCATTGACTCTGATCATTGACTCTGATCATTGACTCTCTCTGATCATTGACTCTGATCATTGACTCTCTCTGATCATTGACTCTTTCTGATCATTGACTCTGATCATTGACTCTCTCTGATCATTGACTCTCTCTGATCATTGACTCTGATCATTGACTCTCTCTGATCATTGACTCTGATCATTGACTCTGATCATTGACTCTGATCATTGACTCTCTCTGACCATTGACTCTCTCTGACCATTGACTCTGATCATTGACTCTCTCTGATCATTGACTCTGATCATTGACTCTCTCTGATCATTGACTCTGATCATTGACTCTGATCATTGACTCTGATCATTGACTCTCTCTGATCATTGACTCTGATCATTGACTCTCTCTGATCATTGACTCTCTCTGATCATTGACTCTCTCTGATCATTGACTCTCTCTGACCATTGACTCTGATCATTGACTCTCTCTGATCATTGACTCTCCCTGATCATTGACTCTCTCTGATCATTGACTCTCTCTGATCATTGACTCTCTCTGACCATTGACTCTGATCATTGACTCTCTCTGATCATTGACTCTGATCATTGACTCTCTCTGATCATTGACTCTGATCATTGACTCTGATCATTGACTCTGATCATTGACTCTCTCTGATCATTGACTCTGATCATTGACTCTCTCTGACCATTGACTCTGATCATTGACTCTGATCATTGACTCTCTCTGATCATTGACTCTGATCATTGTCTCTGATCATTGACTCTGATCATTGACTCTCTCTGATCATTGACTCTGATCATTGACTCTGATCATTGAATCTCTCTGACCATTGATTCTCTCTGACCATTGACTCTGATCATTGACTCTCTCTGATCATTGACTCTGATCATTGACTCTCTCTGATCATTGACTCTGATCATTGACTCTGATCATTGACTCTGATCATTGACTCTCTCTGATCATTGACTCTGATTATTGACTCTCTCTGATCATTGACTCTCTCTGATCATTGACTCTCTCTGATCATTGACTCTCTCTGACCATTGACTCTGATCATTGACTCTCTCTGATCATTGACTCTCCCTGATCATTGACTCTCTCTGATCATTGACTCTCTCTGATCATTGACTCTGATCATTGACTCTCTCTGATCATTGACTCTGATCATTGACTCTCTCTGATCATTGACTCTGATCATTGAATCTCTCTGATCATTGACTCTGATCATTGACTCTCTCTGATCATTGACTCTCTCTGATCATTGACTCTGATCATTGAATCTCTCTGATCATTGACTCTGATCATTGACTCTCTCTGATCATTGACTCTGATCATTGACTCTGATCATTGACTCTGATCATTGACTCTCTCTGATCATTCTCTCTGATCATTCACTCTGATCATTGACTCTGATCATTGACTCTGATCATTGACTCTGATCATTGACTCTCTCTGATCATTGACTCTGACCATTGACTCTCTCTGACCATTGACTCTGATCATTGACTCTCTCTGACCATTGACTCTGATCATTGACTCTGATCATTGACTCTCTCTGATCATTGACTCTGATCATTGTCTGTGATCATTGACTCTGATCATTGACTCTCTCTGATCATTGACTCTGATCATTGACTCTGATCATTGCCTCTGATCATTGACTCTCTCTGACCATTGACTCTCTCTGACCATTGACTCTGATCATTGACTCTCTCTGATCATTGACTCTGATCATTGACTCTCTCTGATCATTGACTCTGATCATTGACTCTGATCATTGACTCTGATCATTGACTCTGTCTGATCATTGACTCTGATCATTGACTCTCTCTGATCATTGACTCTCTCTGATCATTGACTCTCTCTGATCATTGACTCTGATCATTGACTCTGATCATTGACTCTCTCTGATCATTGAATCTGATCATTGACTCTCTCTGATCATTGACTCTCTCTGATCATTGACTCTGATCATTGACTTCCTCTGATCATTTACTCTCTCTGATCATTGACTCTGATCATTGACTCTGATCATTGAATCTCTCTGATCATTGACTCTGATCATTGACTCTTTCTGATCATTGACTCTCTCTGATCATTGACTCTGATCATTGACTCTCTCTGATCATTGACTCTCTCTGATCATTGACTCTGATCATTGACTCTCTCTGATCATTGACTCTCTCTGATCATTGACTCTGATCATTGACTCTGATCATTCAATCTCTCTGATCATTGACTCTGATCATTGAATCTCTCTGATCATTGACTCTGATCATTGACTCTCTCTGATCATTGACTCTCTCTGATCATTGACTCTCTCTGATCATTGACTCTGATCATTGACTCTGATCATTGACTCTGATCATTGACTCTCTCTGATCATTGACTCTGATCATTGACTCTCTCTGATCATTGACTCTGATCATTGACTCTCTCTGATCATTGACTCTGATCATTGACTCTGATCATTGACTCTGATCATTGACTCTCTCTGATCATTCACTCTGATTATTCACTCTGATCATTGACTCTCTCTGATCATTGACTCTGATCATTGACTCTGATCATTGACTCTGATCATTGACTCTGATCATTGACTCTGATCATTGACTCTGATCATTGACTCTCTCTGATCATTCACTCTGATTATTCACTCTGATCATTGACTCTCTCTGATCATTGACTCTGATCATTGACTCTGATCATTGACTCTGATCATTGACTCTGATCATTGACTCTGATCATTGACTCTCTCTGATCATTGACTCTGATCATTGACTCTCTCTGATCATTGACTCTTTCTGATCATTGACTCTGATCATTGACTCTCTCTGATCATTGACTCTCTCTGATCATTGACTCTGATCATTGACTCTCTCTGATCATTGACTCTGATCATTGACTCTGATCATTGACTCTGATCATTGACTCTCTCTGACCATTGACTCTCTCTGACCATTGACTCTGATCATTGACTCTCTCTGATCATTGACTCTGATCATTGACTCTCTCTGATCATTGACTCTGATCATTGACTCTGATCATTGACTCTGATCATTGACTCTCTCTGATCATTGACTCTGATCATTGACTCTCTCTGATCATTGACTCTCTCTGATCATTGACTCTCTCTGATCATTGACTCTCTCTGACCATTGACTCTGATCATTGACTCTCTCTGATCATTGACTCTCCCTGATCATTGACTCTCTCTGATCATTGACTCTCTCTGATCATTGACTCTCTCTGACCATTGACTCTGATCATTGACTCTCTCTGATCATTGACTCTGATCATTGACTCTCTCTGATCATTGACTCTGATCATTGACTCTGATCATTGACTCTGATCATTGACTCTCTCTGATCATTGACTCTGATCATTGACTCTCTCTGACCATTGACTCTGATCATTGACTCTGATCATTGACTCTCTCTGATCATTGACTCTGATCATTGTCTCTGATCATTGACTCTGATCATTGACTCTCTCTGATCATTGACTCTGATCATTGACTCTGATCATTGAATCTCTCTGACCATTGATTCTCTCTGACCATTGACTCTGATCATTGACTCTCTCTGATCATTGACTCTGATCATTGACTCTCTCTGATCATTGACTCTGATCATTGACTCTGATCATTGACTCTGATCATTGACTCTCTCTGATCATTGACTCTGATTATTGACTCTCTCTGATCATTGACTCTCTCTGATCATTGACTCTCTCTGATCATTGACTCTCTCTGACCATTGACTCTGATCATTGACTCTCTCTGATCATTGACTCTCCCTGATCATTGACTCTCTCTGATCATTGACTCTCTCTGATCATTGACTCTGATCATTGACTCTCTCTGATCATTGACTCTGATCATTGACTCTCTCTGATCATTGACTCTGATCATTGAATCTCTCTGATCATTGACTCTGATCATTGACTCTCTCTGATCATTGACTCTCTCTGATCATTGACTCTGATCATTGAATCTCTCTGATCATTGACTCTGATCATTGACTCTCTCTGATCATTGACTCTGATCATTGACTCTGATCATTGACTCTGATCATTGACTCTCTCTGATCATTCTCTCTGATCATTGACTCTGATCATTGACTCTGATCATTGACTCTGATCATTGACTCTGATCATTGACTCTCTCTGATCATTGACTCTGACCATTGACTCTCTCTGACCATTGACTCTGATCATTGACTCTCTCTGACCATTGACTCTGATCATTGACTCTGATCATTGACTCTCTCTGATCATTGACTCTGATCATTGTCTGTGATCATTGACTCTGATCATTGACTCTCTCTGATCATTGACTCTGATCATTGACTCTGATCATTGCCTCTGATCATTGACTCTCTCTGACCATTGACTCTCTCTGACCATTGACTCTGATCATTGACTCTCTCTGATCATTGACTCTGATCATTGACTCTCTCTGATCATTGACTCTGATCATTGACTCTGATCATTGACTCTGATCATTGACTCTGTCTGATCATTGACTCTGATCATTGACTCTCTCTGATCATTGACTCTCTCTGATCATTGACTCTCTCTGATCATTGACTCTGATCATTGACTCTGATCATTGACTCTCTCTGATCATTGAATCTGATCATTGACTCTCTCTGATCATTGACTCTCTCTGATCATTGACTCTCTCTGACCATTGACTCTGATCATTGACTCTCTCTGATCATTGACTCTCTCTGATCATTGACTCTCTCTGATCATTGACTCTCTCTGACCATTGACTCTCTCTGATCATTGACTCTGATCATTGACTCTCTCTGATCATTCACTCTGATCATTGACTCTCTCTGATCATTGACTCTCTCTGATCATTGACTCTGATCATTGAATCTCTCTGATCATTGACTCTGATCATTGACTCTCTCTGATCATTGACTCGTATCATTGACTCTGATCATTGACTCTGATCATTGACTCTCTCTGATCATTCTCTCTGATCATTCACTCTGATCATTGACTCTGATCATTGACTCTCTCTGATCATTGACTCTGATCATTGACTCTGATCATTGACTCTCTCTGATCATTGACTCTGATCATTGACTCTCTCTGATCATTGACTCTGATCATTGACTCTCTCTGATCATTGACTCTGATCATTGACTCTCTCTGATCATTGACTCTGATCATTGACTCTCTCTGATCATTGACTCTGACCATTGACTCTCTCTGATCATTGACTCTGACCATTGACTCTCTCTGATCATTGACTCTGATCATTGACTCTCTCTGATCATTGACTCTGATCATTGACTCTCTCTGATCATTGACTCTGATCATTGACTCTCTCTGATCATTGACTCTCTCTGATCATTGACTCTGATCATTGACTCTGATCATTGACTCTGATCATTGACTCTCTCTGACCATTGACTCTGATCATTGACTCTCTCTGATCATTGACTCTGATCATTGACTCTCTCTGATCATTGACTCTGACCATTGACTCTCTCTGACCATTGACTCTGATCATTGACTCTCTCTGACCATTGACTCTGATCATTGACTCTGATCATTGACTCTCTCTGATCATTGACTCTGATCATTGTCTGTGATCATTGACTCTGATCATTGACTCTCTCTGATCATTGACTCTGATCATTGACTCTGATCATTGCCTCTGATCATTGACTCTCTCTGACCATTGACTCTCTCTGACCATTGACTCTGATCATTGACTCTCTCTGATCATTGACTCTGATCATTGACTCTCTCTGATCATTGACTGTGATCATTGACTCTGATCATTGACTCTGATCATTGACTCTCTCTGATCATTGACTCTGATCATTGACTCTCTCTGATCATTGACTCTCTCTGATCATTGACTCTCTCTGATCATTGACTCTGATCATTGACTCTGATCATTGACTCTCTCTGATCATTGACTCTGATCATTGACTCTCTCTGATCATTGACTCTCTCTGATCATTGACTCTCTCTGACCATTGACTCTGATCATTGACTCTCTCTGATCATTGACTCTCTCTGATCATTGACTCTCTCTGACCATTGACTCTCTCTGATCATTGACTCTGATCATTGACTCTCTCTGATCATTCACTCTGATCATTGACTCTCTCTGATCATTGACTCTCTCTGATCATTGACTCTGATCATTGAATCTCTCTGATCATTGACTCTGATCATTGACTCTCTCTGATCATTGACTCTGATCATTGACTCTGATCATTGACTCTGATCATTGACTCTCTCTGATCATTCTCTCTGATCATTCACTCTGATCATTGACTCTGATCATTGACTCTCTCTGATCATTGACTCTGATCATTGACTCTGATCATTGACTCTCTCTGATCATTGACTCTGATCATTGACTCTCTCTGATCATTGACTCTGATCATTGACTCTCTCTGATCATTGACTCTGACCATTGACTCTCTCTGACCATTGACTCTGATCATTGACTCTCTCTGATCATTGACTCTCTCTGATCATTGACTCTGATCATTGACTCTGATCATTGACTCTGATCATTGACTCTCTCTGACCATTGACTCTGATCATTGACTCTCTCTGATCATTGACTCTGATCATTGACTCTCTCTGATCATTGACTCTCTCTGATCATTGACTCTCTCTGATCATTGACTCTGATGATTGACTGTCTCTGATCATTGACTCTCTCTGATCATTCTCTCTGATCATTCACTCTGATCATTGACTCTCTCTGATCATTGACTCTGATCATTGACTCTGATCATTGACTCTCTCTGATCATTGACTCTGATCATTGACACTCTCTGATCATTGAATCTCTCTGATCATTGACTCTGACCATTGACTCTCTCTGACCATTGACTCTGATCATTGACTCTCTCTGATCATTGACTCTGATCATTGACTCTGATCATTGACTCTCTCTGATCATTGACTCTGATCATTGACTCTCTCTGATCATTGACTCTGACCATTGACTCTGACCATTGACTCTGATCATTGACTCTCTCTGATCATTGACTCTCTCTGATCATTGACTCTGATCATTGACTCTGATCATTGACTCTGATCATTGACTCTCTCTGACCATTGACTCTGATCATTGACTCTCTCTGATCATTGACTCTCTCTGATCATTGACTCTGATCATTGACTCTGATCATTGACTCTCTCTGATCATTGACTCTGATCATTGACTCTCTCTGATCATTGACTCTCCCTGATCATTGACTCTCTCTGATCATTGACTCTCTCTGACCATTGACTCTCTCTGATCATTGACTCTGATCATTGACTCTCTCTGATCATTGACTCTGATCATTGAATCTCTCTGATCATTGGCTCTGATCATTGACTCTCTCTGATCATTGACTCTGATCATTGACTCTCTCTGATCATTGACTCTGATCATTGAATCTCTCTGATCATTGACTCTGATCATTGACTCTCTCTGATCATTCACTCTGATCATTGACTCTCTCTGATCATTGACTCTCTCTGATCATTGACTCTGATCATTGAATCTCTCTGATCATTGACTCTGATCATTGACTCTCTCTGATCATTGACTCTGATCATTGACTCTGATCATTGACTCTCTCTGATCATTCTCTCTGATCATTCATTCTGATCATTGACTCTGATCATTGACTCTCTCTGATCATTGACTCTGATGATTGACTCTGATCATTGACTCTCTCTGATCATTGACTCTGATCATTGCCTCTCTCTGATCATTGACTCTGATCATTGACTCTCTCTGATCATTGACTCTGACCATTGACTCTCTCTGACCATTGACTCTGATCATTGACTCTCTCTGATCATTGACTCTCTCTGATCATTGACTCTGATCATTGACTCTGATCATTGACTCTGATCATTGACTCTCTCTGATCATTGAATCTCTCTGATCATTGACTCTGACCATTGACTCTGATCATTGACTCTCTCTGATCATTGACTCTGATCATTGACTCTGATCATTGACTCTCTCTGATCATTGACTCTGATCATTGACTCTCTCTGATCATTGACTCTGACCATTGACTCTGACCATTGACTCTGATCATTGACTCTCTCTGATCATTGACTCTCTCTGATCATTGACTCTCATCATTGACTCTGATCATTGACTCTGATCATTGACTCTCTCTGACCATTGACTCTGATCATTGACTCTCTCTGATCATTGACTCTCTCTGATCATTGACTCTGATCAATGACTCTGATCATTGACTCTCTCTGATCATTGACTCTGATCATTGACTCTCTCTGATCATTGACTCTCTCTGATCATTGACTCTCTCTGATCATTGACTCTGATCATTGACTCTGATCATTGACTCTCTCTGATCATTGACTCTGATCATTGACTCTCTCTGATCATTGACTCTCCCTGATCATTGACTCTCTCTGATCATTGACTCTCTCTGACCATTGACTCTCTCTGATCATTGACTCTGATCATTGACTCTCTCTGATCATTGACTCTGATCATTGAATCTCTCTGATCATTGGCTCTGATCATTGACTCTCTCTGATCATTGACTCTGATCATTGACTCTCTCTGATCATTGACTCTGATCATTGAATCTCTCTGATCATTGACTCTGATCATTGACTCTCTCTGATCATTCACTCTGATCATTGACTCTCTCTGATCATTGACTCTCTCTGATCATTGACTCTGATCATTGAATCTCTCTGATCATTGACTCTGATCATTGACTCTCTCTGATCATTGACTCTGATCATTGACTCTGATCATTGACTCTCTCTGATCATTCTCTCTGATCATTCATTCTGATCATTGACTCTGATCATTGACTCTCTCTGATCATTGACTCTGATGATTGACTCTGATCATTGACTCTCTCTGATCATTGACTCTGATCATTGACTGTCTCTGATCATTGACTCTGATCATTGACTCTCTCTGATCATTGACTCTGACCATTGACTCTCTCTGACCATTGACTCTGATCATTGACTCTCTCTGATCATTGACTCTCTCTGATCATTGACTCTGATCATTGACTCTGATCATTGACTCTGATCATTGACTCTCTCTGACCATTGACTCTGATCATTGACTATCTCTGATCATTGACTCTGATCATTGACTCTCTCTGATCATTGACTCTCTCTGATCATTGACTCTCTCTGATCATTGACTCTCTCTGATCATTGACTCTGATCATTGACTCTCTCTGATCATTGACTCTCTCTGATCATTGACTCTCTCTGATCATTGACTCTCTCTGATCATTGACTCTGATCATTGACTCTCTCTGATCATTGACTCACTCTGATCATTGACTCTGATCATTGACTCTGATCATTGACTCTGATCATTGACTCTCTCTGAACATTGACTCTGATCATTGCCTCTCTCTGATCATTGACTCTCTCTGATCATTGACTCTGATCATTGACTTTCTCTGATCATTGACTCTGATCATTGACTCTTCCTGATCATTGACTCTCTCTGATCATTGACTCTCTCTGATCATTGACTCTGATAATTGACTCTGATCATTGACTCTCTCTGATCATTGACTCTGATCATTGACTCTCTCTGATCATTGACTCTCCCTGATCATTGACTCTCTCTGATCATTGACTCTCTCTGACCATTGACTCTCTCTGATCATTGACTCTGATCATTGACTCTATCTGATCATTGACTCTGATCATTGAATCTCTCTGATCATTGACTCTGATCATTGACTCTCTCTGATCATTGACTCTGATCATTGACTCTCTCTGATCATTGACTCTGATCATTGACTCTGATCATTGACTCTGATCATTGACTCTCTCTGATCATTGACTCTGATCATTGACTCTCTCTGATCATTGACTCTCTCTGATCATTGACTCTGATCATTGACTCTCTCTGATCATTGACTCTGATCATTGACTGACTCTGATCATTGACTCTGATCATTGACTCTGATCATTGACTCTGATCATTGACTCTCTCTGATCATTGACTCTGATCATTGACTCTGATCATTGACTCTGATCATTGACTCTGATCATTGACTCTCTCTGATCATTGACTCTCTCTGATCATTGACTCTGATCATTGACTCTCTCTGATCATTGACTCTGATCATTGACTCTGATCATTGACTCTGATCAATGACTCTGATCATTGACTCTGATCATTGACTCTCTCTGATCATTGACTCTCTCTGATCAATGACTCTGATCATTGACTCTGATCATTGACTCTGATCAATGACTCTGATCATTGACTCTCTCTGATCATTGACTCTGATCATTGACTCTCTCTGATCATTGACTCTGATCATTGACTCTCTCTGATCATTGACTCTGATCATTGACTCTCTCTGATCATTGACTCTGATCATTGACTCTCTCTGATCATTGACTCTGATCATTGACTTTGATCATTGACTCTCTCTGATCATTGACTCTGATCATTGACTCTGATCATTGACTCTGATCATTGACTCTGATCATTGACTCTCTCTGATCATTGACTCTGATCATTGACTCTGATCATTGACTCTGATCATTGACTGACTCTGATCATTGACTCTGATCATTGACTCTCTCTGATCATTGACTCTCTCTGATCATTGACTCTCTCTGATCATTTACTCTGATCATTGACTCTCTCTGATCATTGACTCTCTCTGATCATTGACTCTGATCATGGACTCTCTCTGATCATTGACTCTGATCATTGACTCTGATCATTGACTCTGATCATTGACTCTCTCTGATCATTGACTCTCTCTGATCATTGACTCTGATCATTGACTCTGATCATTGACTCTGATCATTGACTGACTCTGATCATTGACTCTCTCTGATCATTGACTCTCTCTGATCATTGACTCTGATCATTGACTCTCTCTGATCATTGACTCTCTCTGATCATTGACTCTGATCATTGACTCTCTCTGATCATTGACTCTGATCATTGACTCTGATCATTGACTCTCTCTGATCATTGACTCTGATCATTGACTCTGATCATTGACTCTGATCATTGACTCTCTCTGATCATTCACTCTGATCATTGACTCTGATCATTGACTCTGATCATTGACTCTCTCTGATCATTGACTCTGATCATTGACTCTCTCTGATCATTGACTCTGATCATTGAATCTCTCTGATCATTGACTCTGATCATTGACTCTCTCTGATCATTGACTCTCTCTGATCATTTACTCTGATCATTGAATCTCTCTGATCATTGACTCTGATCATTGACTCTCTCTGATCATTGACTCTGATCATTGACTCTGATCATTGACTCTCTCTGATCATTCTCTCTGATCATTCTCTCTGATCATTGACTCTGATCATTGACTCTGATCATTGACTCTGATCATTGACTCTCTCTGATCATTGACTCTGATCATTGACTCTGACCATTGACTCTCTCTGACCATTGACTCTGATCATTGACTCTCTCTGACCATTGACTCTGATCATTGACTCTGATCATTGACTCTGATCATTAACTGACTCTGATCATTGACTCTCTCTGATCATTGACTCTCTCTGATCATTGACTCTGATCATTGACTCTCTCTGATCATTGACTCTCTCTGATCATTGACTCTGATCATTGACTCTCTCTGATCATTGACTCTGATCATTGACTCTGATCATTGACTCTCTCTGATCATTGACTCTCTCTGATCATTGACTCTCTCTGATCATTGACTCTGATCATTGACTCTGATCATTGACTCTGATCATTGACTCTCTCTGATCATTGACTCTGATCAATGACTCTGATCATTGACTCTCTCTGATCATTGACTCTGATCATTGACTCTCTCTGATCATTGACTCTGATCATTGACTCTGATCATTGACTCTCTCTGATCATTGACTCTGATCAATGACTCTGATCATTGACTCTCTCTGATCATTGACTCTGATCATTGACTCTCTCTGATCATTGACTCTGATCATTGAATCTCTCTGATCATTGACTCTGATCATTGACTCTGATCATTGACTCTGATCATTGACTCTCTCTGATCATTGACTCTCTCTGATCATTGACTCTGATCATTGACTCTGATCATTGACTCTCTCTGATCATTGACTCTGATCATTGACTCTGATCATTGACTCTGATCATTGACTCTGATCATTGACTCTGATCATTGACTCTCTCTGATCATTGACTCTGATCATTGACTCTGATCAATGACTCTGATCATTCTCTCTGATCATTCTCTCCGATCATTGACTCTGATCATTGACTCTGATCATTGACTCTCTCTGATCATTGACTCTGATCATTGACTCTCTCTGATCATTGACTCTGATCATTGACTCTGATCATTGACTCTGATCATTGACTCTCTCTGATCATTCACTCTGATCATTGACTCTGATCATTGACTCTGATCATTGACTCTCTCTGATCATTGACTCTGATCATTGACTCTCTCTGATCATTGACTCTGATCATTGAATCTCTCTGATCATTGACTCTGATCATTGACTCTCTCTGATCATTGACTCTCTCTGATCATTGACTCTGATCATTGAATCTCTCTGATCATTGACTCTGATCATTGACTCTCTCTGATCATTGACTCTGATCATTGACTCTGATCATTGACTCTGATCATTGACTCTCTCTGATCATTCTCTCTGATCATTCACTCTGATCATTCACTCTGATCATTGACTCTGATCATTGACTCTGATCATTGACTCTCTCTGATCATTGACTCTGATCATTGACTCTCTCTGATCATTGACTCTGACCATTGACTCTCTCTGACCATTGACTCTGATCATTGACTCTCTCTGACCATTGACTCTGATCATTGACTCTGATCATTGACTCTCTCTGATCATTGACTCTGATCATTGTCTGTGATCATTGACTCTGATCATTGACTCTCTCTGATCATTGACTCTGATCATTGACTCTGATCATTGCCTCTGATCATTGACTCTCTCTGACCATTGACTCTCTCTGACCATTGACTCTGATCATTGACTCTCTCTGATCATTGACTCTGATCATTGACTCTCTCTGATCATTGACTCTGATCATTGACTCTGATCATTGACTCTGATCATTGACTCTCTCTGATCATTGACTCTGATCATTGACTCTCTCTGATCATTGACTCTCTCTGATCATTGACTCTCTCTGATCATTGACTCTGATCATTTACTCTGATCATTGACTCTCTCTGATCATTGACTCTGATCATTGACTCTCTCTGATCATTGCCTCTGATCATTGACTCTCTCTGACCATTGACTCTCTCTGACCATTGAGTCTGATCATTGACTCTCTCTGATCATTGACTCTGATCATTGACTCTCTCTGATCATTGACTCTGATCATTGACTCTGATCATTGACTCTGACCATTGACTCTCTCTGATCATTGACTCTGATCATTGACTCTCTCTGATCATTGACTCTCTCTGATCATTGACTCTCTCTGATCATTGACTCTCTCTGATCATTGACTCTGATCATTGACTCTGAACATTGACTCTCTCTGATCATTGACTTTGATCATTGACTCTCTCTGATCATTGACTCTCTCTGATCATTGACTCTCTCTGACCATTGACTCTGATCATTGACTCTCTCTGATCATTGACTCTCTCTGATCATTGACTCTCTCTGATCATTGACTCTCTCTGACCATTGACTCTCTCTGATCATTGACTCTGATCATTGACTCTCTCTGATCATTCACTCTGATCATTGACTCTCTCTGATCATTGACTCTCTCTGATCATTGACTCTGATCATTGAATCTCTCTGATCATTGACTCTGATCATTGACTCTCTCTGATCATTGACTCTGATCATTGACTCTGATCCTTGACTCTGATCATTGACTCTCTCTGATCATTCTCTCTGATCATTCACTCTGATCATTGACTCTGATCATTGACTCTCTCTGATCATTGACTCTGATCATTGACTCTGATCATTGACTCTCTCTGATCATTGACTCTGATCATTGACTCTCTCTGATCATTGACTCTGATCATTGACTCTCTCTGATCATTGACTCTGACCATTGACTCTCTCTGACCATTGACTCTGATCATTGACTCTCTCTGATCATTGACTCTCTCTGATCATTGACTCTGATCATTGACTCTGATCATTGACTCTGATCATTGACTCTCTCTGACCATTGACTCTGATCATTGACTCTCTCTGATCATTGACTCTGATCATTGACTCTCTCTGATCATTGACTCTCTCTGATCATTGACTCTCTCTGATCATTGACTCTGATGATTGACTCTCTCTGATCATTGACTCTCTCTGATCATTCTCTCTGATCATTCACTCTGATCATTGACTCTCTCTGATCATTGACTCTGATCATTGACTCTGATCATTGACTCTCTCTGACCATTGACTCTGATCATTGACTCTCTCTGATCATTGAATCTCTCTGATCATTGACTCTGACCATTGACTCTCTCTGACCATTGACTCTGATCATTGACTCTCTCTGATCATTGACTCTGATCATTGACTCTGATCATTGACTCTCTCTGATCATTGACTCTGATCATTGACTCTGATCATTGACTCTCTCTGATCATTGACTCTGATCATTGACTCTCTCTGATCATTGACTCTGACCATTGACTCTGACCATTGACTCTGATCATTGACTCTCTCTGATCATTGACTCTCTCTGATCATTGACTCTCTCTGATCATTGACTCTGATCATTGACTCTGATCATTGACTCTGATCATTGGCTCTCTCTGACCATTGACTCTGATCATTGACTCTCTCTGATCATTGACTCTCTCTGATCATTGACTCTCTCTGATCATTGACTCTGATCATTGACTCTGATCATTGACTCTCTCTGATCATTGACTCTGATCATTGACTCTCTCTGATCATTGACTCTCTCTGATCATTGACTCTCTCTGATCATTGACTCTCTCTGATCATTGACTCTGATCATTGACTCTCTCTGACCATTGACTCTGATCATTGACTCTGATCATTGACTCTCTCTGATCATTGACTCTGATCATTGTCTGTGATCATTGACTCTGATCATTGACTCTCTCTGATCATTGACTCTGATCATTGACTCTGATCATTGCCTCTGATCATTGACTCTCTCTGACCATTGACTCTCTCTGACCATTGACTCTGATCATTGACTCTCTCTGATCATTGACTCTGATCATTGACTCTCTCTGATCATTGACTCTGATCATTGACTCTGATCATTGACTCTGATCATTGACTCTGTCTGATCATTGACTCTGATCATTGACTCTCTCTGATCATTGACTCTCTCTGATCATTGACTCTCTCTGATCATTGACTCTGATCATTGACTCTGATCATTGACTCTCTCTGATCATTGAATCTGATCATTGACTCTCTCTGATCATTGACTCTCTCTGATCATTGACTCTCTCTGACCATTGACTCTGATCATTGACTCTCTCTGATCATTGACTCTCTCTGATCATTGCCTCTCTCTGATCATTGACTCTCTCTGACCATTGACTCTCTCTGATCATTGACTCTGATCATTGACTCTCTCTGATCATTCACTCTGATCATTGACTCTCTCTGATCATTGACTCTCTCTGATCATTGACTCTGATCATTGAATCTCTCTGATCATTGACTCTGATCATTGACTCTCTCTGATCATTGACTCGTATCATTGACTCTGATCATTGACTCTGATCATTGACTCTCTCTGATCATTCTCTCTGATCATTCACTCTGATCATTGACTCTGATCATTGACTCTCTCTGATCATTGACTCTGATCATTGACTCTGATCATTGACTCTCTCTGATCATTGACTCTGATCATTGACTCTCTCTGATCATTGACTCTGATCATTGACTCTCTCTGATCATTGACTCTGATCATTGACTCTCTCTGATCATTGACTCTGATCATTGACTCTCTCTGATCATTGACTCTGACCATTGACTCTCTCTGACCATTGACTCTGATCATTGACTCTCTCTGATCATTGACTCTCTCTGATCATTGACTCTCTCTGATCATTGACTCTGATCATTGACTCTGATCATTGACTCTCTCTGATCATTGACTCTGATCATTGACTCTCTCTGATCATTGACTCTCTCTGATCATTGACTCTCTCTGATCATTGACTCTCTCTGATCATTGACTCTGATCATTGACTCTCTCTGACCATTGACTCTGATCATTGACTCTGATCATTGACTCTCTCTGATCATTGACTCTGATCATTGTCTGTGATCATTGACTCTGATCATTGACTCTCTCTGATCATTGACTCTGATCATTGACTCTGATCATTGCCTCTGATCATTGACTCTCTCTGACCATTGACTCTCTCTGACCATTGACTCTGATCATTGACTCTCTCTGATCATTGACTCTGATCATTGACTCTCTCTGATCATTGACTCTGATCATTGACTCTGATCATTGACTCTGATCATTGACTCTGTCTGATCATTGACTCTGATCATTGACTCTCTCTGATCATTGACTCTCTCTGATCATTGACTCTCTCTGATCATTGACTCTGATCATTGACTCTGATCATTGACTCTCTCTGATCATTGAATCTGATCATTGACTCTCTCTGATCATTGACTCTCTCTGATCATTGACTCTCTCTGACCATTGACTCTGATCATTGACTCTCTCTGATCATTGACTCTCTCTGATCATTGCCTCTCTCTGATCATTGACTCTCTCTGACCATTGACTCTCTCTGATCATTGACTCTGATCATTGACTCTCTCTGATCATTCACTCTGATCATTGACTCTCTCTGATCATTGACTCTCTCTGATCATTGACTCTGATCATTGAATCTCTCTGATCATTGACTCTGATCATTGACTCTCTCTGATCATTGACTCGTATCATTGACTCTGATCATTGACTCTGATCATTGACTCTCTCTGATCATTCTCTCTGATCATTCACTCTGATCATTGACTCTGATCATTGACTCTCTCTGATCATTGACTCTGATCATTGACTCTGATCATTGACTCTCTCTGATCATTGACTCTGATCATTGACTCTCTCTGATCATTGACTCTGATCATTGACTCTCTCTGATCATTGACTCTGATCATTGACTCTCTCTGATCATTGACTCTGATCATTGACTCTCTCTGATCATTGACTCTGACCATTGACTCTCTCTGACCATTGACTCTGATCATTGACTCTCTCTGATCATTGACTCTCTCTGATCATTGACTCTGATCATTGACTCTGATCATTGACTCTGATCATTGACTCTCTCTGACCATTGACTCTGATCATTGACTCTCTCTGATCATTGACTCTGATCATTGACTCTCTCTGATCATTGACTCTGACCATTGACTCTCTCTGACCATTGACTCTGATCATTGACTCTCTCTGACCATTGACTCTGATCATTGACTCTGATCATTGACTCTCTCTGATCATTGACTCTGATCATTGTCTGTGATCATTGACTCTGATCATTGACTCTCTCTGATCATTGACTCTGATCATTGACTCTGATCATTGCCTCTGATCATTGACTCTCTCTGACCATTGACTCTCTCTGACCATTGACTCTGATCATTGACTCTCTCTGATCATTGACTCTGATCATTGACTCTCTCTGATCATTGACTGTGATCATTGACTCTGATCATTGACTCTGATCATTGACTCTCTCTGATCATTGACTCTGATCATTGACTCTCTCTGATCATTGACTCTCTCTGATCATTGACTCTCTCTGATCATTGACTCTGATCATTGACTCTGATCATTGACTCTCTCTGATCATTGACTCTGATCATTGACTCTCTCTGATCATTGACTCTCTCTGATCATTGACTCTCTCTGACCATTGACTCTGATCATTGACTCTCTCTGATCATTGACTCTCTCTGATCATTGACTCTCTCTGACCATTGACTCTCTCTGATCATTGACTCTGATCATTGACTCTCTCTGATCATTCACTCTGATCATTGACTCTCTCTGATCATTGACTCTCTCTGATCATTGACTCTGATCATTGAATCTCTCTGATCATTGACTCTGATCATTGACTCTCTCTGATCATTGACTCTGATCATTGACTCTGATCATTGACTCTGATCATTGACTCTCTCTGATCATTCTCTCTGATCATTCACTCTGATCATTGACTCTGATCATTGACTCTCTCTGATCATTGACTCTGATCATTGACTCTGATCATTGACTCTCTCTGATCATTGACTCTGATCATTGACTCTCTCTGATCATTGACTCTGATCATTGACTCTCTCTGATCATTGACTCTGACCATTGACTCTCTCTGACCATTGACTCTGATCATTGACTCTCTCTGATCATTGACTCTCTCTGATCATTGACTCTGATCATTGACTCTGATCATTGACTCTGATCATTGACTCTCTCTGACCATTGACTCTGATCATTGACTCTCTCTGATCATTGACTCTGATCATTGACTCTCTCTGATCATTGACTCTCTCTGATCATTGACTCTCTCTGATCATTGACTCTGATGATTGACTGTCTCTGATCATTCTCTCAGATCATTCTCTCTGATCATTCACTCTGATCATTGACTCTCTCTGATCATTGACTCTGATCATTGACTCTGATCATTGACTCTCTCTGATCATTGACTCTGATCATTGACACTCTCTGATCATTGAATCTCTCTGATCATTGACTCTGACCATTGACTCTCTCTGACCATTGACTCTGATCATTGACTCTCTCTGATCATTGACTCTGATCATTGACTCTGATCATTGACTCTCTCTGATCATTGACTCTGATCATTGACTCTCTCTGATCATTGACTCTGACCATTGACTCTGACCATTGACTCTGATCATTGACTCTCTCTGATCATTGACTCTCTCTGATCATTGACTCTGATCATTGACTCTGATCATTGACTCTGATCATTGACTCTCTCTGACCATTGACTCTGATCATTGACTCTCTCTGATCATTGACTCTCTCTGATCATTGACTCTGATCATTGACTCTGATCATTGACTCTCTCTGATCATTGACTCTGATCATTGACTCTCTCTGATCATTGACTCTCCCTGATCATTGACTCTCTCTGACCATTGACTCTCTCTGATCATTGACTCTGATCATTGACTCTCTCTGATCATTGACTCTCATCATTGAATCTCTCTGATCATTGGCTCTGATCATTGACTCTCTCTGATCATTGACTCTGATCATTGACTCTCTCTGATCATTGACTCTGATCATTGAATCTCTCTGATCATTGACTCTGATCATTGACTCTCTCTGATCATTCACTCTGATCATTGACTCTCTCTGATCATTGACTCTCTCTGATCATTGACTCTGATCATTGAATCTCTCTGATCATTGACTCTGATCATTGACTCTCTCTGATCATTGACTCTGATCATTGACTCTGATCATTGACTCTCTCTGATCATTCTCTCTGATCATTCATTCTGATCATTGACTCTGATCATTGACTCTCTCTGATCATTGACTCTGATGATTGACTCTGATCATTGACTCTCTCTGATCATTGACTCTGATCATTGACTCTCTCTGATCATTGACTCTGATCATTGACTCTCTCTGATCATTGACTCTGACCATTGACTCTCTCTGACCATTGACTCTGATCATTGACTCTCTCTGATCATTGACTCTCTCTGATCATTGACTCTGATCATTGACTCTCTCTGATCATTGACTCTCTCTGATCATTGACTCTGATCATTGACTCTGATCATTGACTCTGATCATTGACTCTCTCTGATCATTGAATCTCTCTGATCATTGACTCTGACCATTGACTCTGATCATTGACTCTCTCTGATCATTGACTCTGATCATTGACTCTGATCATTGACTCTCTCTGATCATTGACTCTGATCATTGACTCTCTCTGATCATTGACTCTGACCATTGACTCTGACCATTGACTCTGATCATTGACTCTCTCTGATCATTGACTCTCTCTGATCATTGACTCTCATCATTGACTCTGATCATTGACTCTGATCATTGACTCTCTCTGACCATTGACTCTGATCATTGACTCTCTCTGATCATTGACTCTCTCTGATCATTGACTCTGATCAATGACTCTGATCATTGACTCTCTCTGATCATTGACTCTGATCATTGACTCTCTCTGATCATTGACTCTCTCTGATCATTGACTCTCTCTGATCATTGACTCTGATCATTGACTCTGATCATTGACTCTCTCTGATCATTGACTCTGATCATTGACTCTCTCTGATCATTGACTCTCCCTGATCATTGACTCTCTCTGATCATTGACTCTCTCTGACCATTGACTCTCTCTGATCATTGACTCTGATCATTGACTCTCTCTGATCATTGGCTCTGATCATTGACTCTCTCTGATCATTGACTCTGATCATTGACTCTCTCTGATCATTGACTCTGATCATTGAATCTCTCTGATCATTGACTCTGATCATTGACTCTCTCTGATCATTCACTCTGATCATTGACTCTCTCTGATCATTGACTCTCTCTGATCATTGACTCTGATCATTGAATCTCTCTGATCATTGACTCTGATCATTGACTCTCTCTGATCATTGACTCTGATCATTGACTCTGATCATTGACTCTCTCTGATCATTCTCTCTGATCATTCATTCTGATCATTGACTCTGATCATTGACTCTCTCTGATCATTGACTCTGATGATTGACTCTGATCATTGACTCTCTCTGATCATTGACTCTGATCATTGACTGTCTCTGATCATTGACTCTGACCATTGACTCTCTCTGACCATTGACTCTGATCATTGACTCTCTCTGATCATTGACTCTCTCTGATCATTGACTCTGATCATTGACTCTGATCATTGACTCTGATCATTGACTCTCTCTGACCATTGACTCTGATCATTGACTATCTCTGATCATTGACTCTGATCATTGACTCTCTCTGATCATTGACTCTCTCTGATCATTGACTCTCTCTGATCATTGACTCTGATCATTGACTCTCTCTGATCATTGACTCTCTCTGATCATTGACTCTCTCTGATCATTGACTCTCTCTGATCATTGACTCTGATCATTGACTCTCTCTGATCATTGACTCACTCTGATCATTGACTCTGATCATTGACTCTGATCATTGACTCTGATCATTGACTCTCTCTGAACATTGACTCTGATCATTGCCTCTCTCTGATCATTGACTCTCTCTGATCATTGACTCTGATCATTGACTCTCTCTGATCATTGACTCTGATCATTGACTCTTCCTGATCATTGACTCTCTCTGATCATTGACTCTCTCTGATCATTGACTCTGATAATTGACTCTGATCATTGACTCTCTCTGATCATTGACTCTGATCATTGACTCTCTCTGATCATTGACTCTCCCTGATCATTGACTCTCTCTGATCATTGACTCTCTCTGACCATTGACTCTCTCTGATCATTGACTCTGATCATTGACTCTATCTGATCATTGACTCTGATCATTGAATCTCTCTGATCATTGACTCTGATCATTGACTCTCTCTGATCATTGACTCTGATCATTGACTCTCTCTGATCATTGACTCTGATCATTGACTCTGATCATTGACTCTGATCATTGACTCTCTCTGATCATTGACTCTGATCATTGACTCTCTCTGATCATTGACTCTCTCTGATCATTGACTCTGATCATTGACTCTCTCTGATCATTGACTCTGATCATTGACTGACTCTGATCATTGACTCTGATCATTGACTCTGATCATTGACTCTGATCATTGACTCTCTCTGATCATTGACTCTGATCATTGACTCTGATCATTGACTCTGATCATTGACTCTGATCATTGACTCTCTCTGATCATTGACTCTCTCTGATCATTGACTCTGATCATTGACTCTCTCTGATCATTGACTCTGATCATTGACTCTGATCATTGACTCTGATCAATGACTCTGATCATTGACTCTGATCATTGACTCTCTCTGATCATTGACTCTCTCTGATCAATGACTCTGATCATTGACTCTGATCATTGACTCTGATCAATGACTCTGATCATTGACTTTCTCTGATCATTGACTCTGATCATTGACTCTCTCTGATCATTGACTCTGATCATTGACTCTCTCTGATCATTGACTCTGATCATTGACTCTCTCTGATCATTGACTCTGATCATTGACTCTCTCTGATCATTGACTCTGATCATTGAATTTGATCATTGACTCTCTCTGATCATTGACTCTGATCATTGACTCTGATCATTGACTCTGATCATTGACTCTGATCATTGACTCTCTCTGATCATTGACTCTGATCATTGACTCTGATCATTGACTCTGATCATTGACTGACTCTGATCATTGACTCTGATCATTGACTCTCTCTGATCATTGACTCTCTCTGATCATTGACTCTCTCTGATCATTTACTCTGATCATTGACTCTCTCTGATCATTGACTCTCTCTGATCATTGACTCTGATCATGGACTCTCTCTGATCATTGACTCTGATCATTGACTCTGATCATTGACTCTGATCATTGACTCTCTCTGATCATTGACTCTCTCTGATCATTGACTCTGATCATTGACTCTGATCATTGACTCTGATCATTGACTGACTCTGATCATTGACTCTCTCTGATCATTGACTCTCTCTGATCATTGACTCTGATCATTGACTCTCTCTGATCATTGACTCTCTCTGATCATTGACTCTGATCATTGACTCTCTCTGATCATTGACTCTGATCATTGACTCTGATCATTGACTCTCTCTGATCATTGACTCTCTCTGATCATTGACTCTCTCTGATCATTGACTCTGATCATTGACTCTGATCATTGACTCTGATCATTGACTCTCTCTGATCATTGACTCTGATCAATGACTCTGATCATTGACTCTCTCTGATCATTGACTCTGATCATTGACTCTCTCTGATCATTGACTCTGATCATTGACTCTGATCATTGACTCTCTCTGATCATTGACTCTGATCAATGACTCTGATCATTGACTCTCTCTGATCATTGACTCTGATCATTGACTCTCTCTGATCATTGACTCTGATCATTGAATCTCTCTGATCATTGACTCTGATCATTGACTCTGATCATTGACTCTGATCATTGACTCTCTCTGATCATTGACTCTCTCTGATCATTGACTCTGATCATTGACTCTGATCATTGACTCTCTCTGATCATTGACTCTGATCATTGACTCTGATCATTGACTCTGATCATTGACTCTGATCATTGACTCTGATCATTGACTCTCTCTGATCATTGACTCTGATCATTGACTCTGATCAATGACTCTGATCATTCTCTCTGATCATTCTCTCCGATCATTGACTCTGATCATTGACTCTGATCATTGACTCTCTCTGATCATTGACTCTGATCATTGACTCTCTCTGATCATTGACTCTGATCATTGACTCTGATCATTGACTCTGATCATTGACTCTCTCTGATCATTCACTCTGATCATTGACTCTGATCATTGACTCTGATCATTGACTCTCTCTGATCATTGACTCTGATCATTGACTCTCTCTGATCATTGACTCTGATCATTGAATCTCTCTGATCATTGACTCTGATCATTGACTCTCTCTGATCATTGACTCTCTCTGATCATTTACTCTGATCATTGAATCTCTCTGATCATTGACTCTGATCATTGACTCTCTCTGATCATTGACTCTGATCATTGACTCTGATCATTGACTCTCTCTGATCATTCTCTCTGATCATTCACTCTGATCATTGACTCTGATCATTGACTCTGATCATTGACTCTGATCATTGACTCTCTCTGATCATTGACTCTGATCATTGACTCTGACCATTGACTCTCTCTGACCATTGACTCTGATCATTGACTCTCTCTGACCATTGACTCTGATCATTGACTCTGATCATTGACTCTGATCATTAACTGACTCTGATCATTGACTCTCTCTGATCATTGACTCTCTCTGATCATTGACTCTGATCATTGACTCTCTCTGATCATTGACTCTCTCTGATCATTGACTCTGATCATTGACTCTCTCTGATCATTGACTCTGATCATTGACTCTGATCATTGACTCTCTCTGATCATTGACTCTCTCTGATCATTGACTCTCTCTGATCATTGACTCTGATCATTGACTCTGATCATTGACTCTGATCATTGACTCTCTCTGATCATTGACTCTGATCAATGACTCTGATCATTGACTCTCTCTGATCATTGACTCTGATCATTGACTCTCTCTGATCATTGACTCTGATCATTGACTCTGATCATTGACTCTCTCTGATCATTGACTCTGATCAATGACTCTGATCATTGACTCTCTCTGATCATTGACTCTGATCATTGACTCTCTCTGATCATTGACTCTGATCATTGAATCTCTCTGATCATTGACTCTGATCATTGACTCTGATCATTGACTCTGATCATTGACTCTCTCTGATCATTGACTCTCTCTGATCATTGACTCTGATCATTGACTCTGATCATTGACTCTCTCTGATCATTGACTCTGATCATTGACTCTGATCATTGACTCTGATCATTGACTCTGATCATTGACTCTGATCATTGACTCTCTCTGATCATTGACTCTGATCATTGACTCTGATCAATGACTCTGATCATTCTCTCTGATCATTCTCTCCGATCATTGACTCTGATCATTGACTCTGATCATTGACTCTCTCTGATCATTGACTCTGATCATTGACTCTCTCTGATCATTGTCTCTGATCATTGACTCTGATCATTGACTCTGATCATTGACTCTCTCTGATCATTCACTCTGATCATTGACTCTGATCATTGACTCTGATCATTGACTCTCTCTGATCATTGACTCTGATCATTGACTCTCTCTGATCATTGACTCTGATCATTGAATCTCTCTGATCATTGACTCTGATCATTGACTCTCTCTGATCATTGACTCTCTCTGATCATTGACTCTGATCATTGAATCTCTCTGATCATTGACTCTGATCATTGACTCTCTCTGATCATTGACTCTGATCATTGACTCTGATCATTGACTCTGATCATTGACTCTCTCTGATCATTCTCTCTGATCATTCACTCTGATCATTCACTCTGATCATTCACTCTGATCATTGACTCTGATCATTGACTCTCTCTGATCATTGACTCTGATCATTGAATCTCTCTGATCATTGACTCTGACCATTGACTCTCTCTGACCATTGACTCTGATCATTGACTCTCTCTGACCATTGACTCTGATCATTGACTCTGATCATTGACTCTCTCTGATCATTGACTCTGATCATTGTCTGTGATCATTGACTCTGATCATTGACTCTCTCTGATCATTGACTCTGATCATTGACTCTGATCATTGCCTCTGATCATTGACTCTCTCTGACCATTGACTCTCTCTGACCATTGACTCTGATCATTGACTCTCTCTGATCATTGACTCTGATCATTGACTCTCTCTGATCATTGACTCTGATCATTGACTCTGATCATTGACTCTGATCATTGACTCTCTCTGATCATTGACTCTGATCATTGACTCTCTCTGATCATTGACTCTCTCTGATCATTGACTCTCTCTGATCATTGACTCTGATCATTTACTCTGATCATTGACTCTCTCTGATCATTGACTCTGATCATTGACTCTCTCTGATCATTGCCTCTGATCATTGACTCTCTCTGACCATTGACTCTCTCTGACCATTGACTCTGATCATTGACTCTCTCTGATCATTGACTCTGATCATTGACTCTCTCTGATCATTGACTCTGATCATTGACTCTGATCATTGTCTCTGATCATTGACTCTCTCTGATCATTGACTCTGATCATTGACTCTCTCTGATCATTGACTCTCTCTGATCATTGACTCTCTCTGATCATTGACTCTGATCATTTACTCTGATCATTGACTCTCTCTGATCATTGACTCTGATCATTGACTCTCTCTGATCATTGACTCTGATCATTGACTCTCTCTGATCATTGACTCTCTCTGACCATTGACTCTGATCATTGACTCTCTCTGATCATTGACTCTCTCTGATCATTGACTCTCTCTGACCATTGACTCTCTCTGATCATTGACTCTGATCATTGACTCTCTCTGATCATTCACTCTGATCATTGTCTGTGATCATTGACTCTGATCATTGACTCTCTCTGATCATTGACTCTGATCATTGACTCTGATCATTGCCTCTGATCATTGACTCTCTCTGACCATTGACTCTCTCTGACCATTGAGTCTGATCATTGACTCTCTCTGATCATTGACTCTGATCATTGACTCTCTCTGATCATTGACTCTGATCATTGACTCTGATCATTGCCTCTGATCATTGACTCTCTCTGACCATTGACTCTCTCTGACCATTGAGTCTGATCATTGACTCTCTCTGATCATTGACTCTGATCATTGACTCTCTCTGATCATTGACTCTGATCATTGACTCTGATCATTGACTCTGACCATTGACTCTCTCTGATCATTGACTCTGATCATTGACTCTCTCTGATCATTGACTCTCTCTGATCATTGACTCTCTCTGATCATTGACTCTCTCTGATCATTGACTCTGATCATTGACTCTGATCATTGACTCTCTCTGATCATTGACTTTGATCATTGACTCTCTCTGATCATTGACTCTCTCTGATCATTGACTCTCTCTGACCATTGACTCTGATCATTGACTCTCTCTGATCATTGACTCTCTCTGATCATTGACTCTCTCTGATCATTGACTCTCTCTGACCATTGACTCTCTCTGATCATTGACTCTGATCATTGACTCTCTCTGATCATTCACTCTGATCATTGACTCTCTCTGATCATTGACTCTCTCTGATCATTGACTCTGATCATTGAATCTCTCTGATCATTGACTCTGATCATTGACTCTCTCTGATCATTGACTCTGATCATTGACTCTGATCCTTGACTCTGATCATTGACTCTCTCTGATCATTCTCTCTGATCATTCACTCTGATCATTGACTCTGATCATTGACTCTCTCTGATCATTGACTCTGATCATTGACTCTGATCATTGACTCTCTCTGATCATTGACTCTGATCATTGACTCTCTCTGATCATTGACTCTGATCATTGACTCTCTCTGATCATTGACTCTGACCATTGACTCTCTCTGACCATTGACTCTGATCATTGACTCTCTCTGATCATTGACTCTCTCTGATCATTGACTCTGATCATTGACTCTGATCATTGACTCTGATCATTGACTCTCTCTGACCATTGACTCTGATCATTGACTCTCTCTGATCATTGACTCTGATCATTGACTCTCTCTGATCATTGACTCTCTCTGATCATTGACTCTCTCTGATCATTGACTCTGATCATTGACTCTCTCTGATCATTGACTCTCTCTGATCATTCTCTCTGATCATTCACTCTGATCATTGACTCTCTCTGATCATTGACTCTGATCATTGACTCTGATCATTGACTCTCTCTGACCATTGACTCTGATCATTGACTCTCTCTGATCATTGAATCTCTCTCATCATTGACTCTGACCATTGACTCTCTCTGACCATTGACTCTGATCATTGACTCTCTCTGATCATTGACTCTGATCATTGACTCTGATCATTGACTCTCTCTGATCATTGACTCTGATCATTGACTCTGATCATTGACTCTCTCTGATCATTGACTCTGATCATTGACTCTCTCTGATCATTGACTCTGACCATTGACTCTGACCATTGACTCTGATCATTGACTCTCTCTGATCATTGACTCTCTCTGATCATTGACTCTCTCTGATCATTGACTCTGATCATTGACTCTGATCATTGACTCTGATCATTGGCTCTCTCTGACTATTGACTCTGATCATTGACTCTCTCTGATCATTGACTCTCTCTGATCATTGACTCTCTCTGATCATTGACTCTGATCATTGACTCTGATCATTGACTCTCTCTGATCATTGACTCTGATCATTGACTCTCTCTGATCATTGACTCTCTCTGATCATTGACTCTCTCTGATCATTGACTCTGATCATTGACTCTCTCTGACCATTGACTCTGATCATTGACTCTCTCTGATCATTGACTCTCTCTGATCATTGACTCTGATCATTGACTCTCTGATCATTGACTCTCTCTGATCATTGACTCTGACCATTGACTCTCTCTGACCATTGACTCTGATCATTGACTCTCTCTGATCATTGACTCTGATCATTGACTCTGATCATTGACTCTCTCTGATCATTGACTCTGATCATTGACTCTCTCTGATCATTGACTCTCTCTGATCATTGACACTGACCATTGACTCTCTCTGACCATTGACTCTGATCATTGACTCTCTCTGATCATTGACTCTGATCATTGACTCTGATCATTGACTCTGATCATTGACTCTCTCTGACCATTGACTCTGATCATTGACTCTCTCTGATCATTGACTCTCTCTGATCATTGACTCTGATCATTGACTCTCTCTGATCATTGACTCTGATCATTGACTCTTCCTGATCATTGACTCTCTCTGATCATTGACTCTCTCTGATCATTGACTCTGATAATTGACTCTGATCATTGACTCTCTCTGATCATTGACTCTGATCATTGACTCTCTCTGATCATTGACTCTCCCTGATCATTGAATCTCTGATCATTGACTCTCTCTGACCATTGACTCTCTCTGATCATTGACTCTGATCATTGACTCCATCTGATCATTGACTCTGATCATTGAATCTCTCTGATCATTGACTCTGATCATTGACTCTCTCTGATCATTGACTCTGATCATTGACTCTCTCTGATCATTGACTCTGATCATTGACTCTCTCTGACCATTGACTCTGATCATTGACTCTCTCTGATCATTGACTCTCTCTGATCATTGACTCTGATCATTGACTCTCTGATCATTGACTCTCTCTGATCATTGACTCTGACCATTGACTCTCTCTGACCATTGACTCTGATCATTGACTCTCTCTGATCATTGACTCTGATCATTGACTCTGATCATTGACTCTCTCTGATCATTGACTCTGATCATTGACTCTCTCTGATCATTGACTCTCTCTGATCATTGACACTGACCATTGACTCTCTCTGACCATTGACTCTGATCATTGACTCTCTCTGATCATTGACTCTGATCATTGACTCTGATCATTGACTCTGATCATTGACTCTCTCTGACCATTGACTCTGATCATTGACTCTCTCTGATCATTGACTCTCTCTGATCATTGACTCTGATCATTGACTCTCTCTGATCATTGACTCTGATCATTGACTCTTCCTGATCATTGACTCTCTCTGATCATTGACTCTCTCTGATCATTGACTCTGATAATTGACTCTGATCATTGACTCTCTCTGATCATTGACTCTGATCATTGACTCTCTCTGATCATTGACTCTCCCTGATCATTGAATCTCTGATCATTGACTCTCTCTGACCATTGACTCTCTCTGATCATTGACTCTGATCATTGACTCCATCTGATCATTGACTCTGATCATTGAATCTCTCTGATCATTGACTCTGATCATTGACTCTCTCTGATCATTGACTCTGATCATTGACTCTCTCTGATCATTGACTCTGATCATTGACTCTGATCATTGACTCTGATCATTGACTCTCTCTGATCATTGACTCTGATCATTGACTCTCTCTGATCATTGACTCTCTCTGATCATTGACTCTGATCATTGACTCTCTCTGATCATTGACTCTCTCTGATCATTGACTCTGATCATTGACTGACTCTGATCATTGACTCTGATCATTGACTCTGATCATTGACTCTGATCATTGACTCTCTCTGATCATTGACTCTGATCATTGACTCTGATCATTGACTCTCTCTGATCATTGACTCTCTCTGATCATTGACTCTGATCATTGACTCTCTCTGATCATTGACTCTGATCATTGACTCTGATCATTGACTCTGATCATTGACTCTGATCAATGACTCTGATCATTGACTCTGATCATTGACTCTCTCTGATCATTGACTCTCTCTGATCAATGACTCTGATCGTTGACTCTGATCATTGACTCTGATCAATGACTCTGATCATTGACTCTCTCTGATCATTGACTCTGATCATTGACTCTCTCTGATCATTGACTCTGATCATTGACTTTCTCTGATCATTGACTCTGATCATTGACTCTCTCTGATCATTGACTCTGATCATTGACTCTCTCTGATCATTGACTCTGATCATTGACTCTCTCTGATCATTGACTCTGATCATTGACTCTGATCATTGACTCTGATCATTGACTCTGATCATTGACTCTCTCTGATCATTGACTCTGATCATTGACTCTGATCATTGACTCTGATCATTGACTGACTCTGATCATTGACTCTGATCATTGACTCTCTCTGATTATTGACTCTCTCTGATCATTGACTCTCTCTGATCATTTACTCTGATCATTGACTCTCTCTGATCATTGACTCTCTCTGATCATTGACTCTGATCATGGACTCTCTCTGATCATTGACTCTGATCATTGACTCTGATCATTGACTCTGATCATTGACTCTCTCTGATCATTGACTCTCTCTGATCATTGACTCTGATCATTGACTCTGATCATTGACTCTGATCATTGACTCTGATCATTGACTGACTCTGATCATTGACTCTCTCTGATCATTGACTCTCTCTGATCATTGACTCTGATCATTGACTCTCTCTGATCATTGACTCTCTCTGATCATTGACTCTGATCATTGACTCTCTCTGATCATTGACTCTGATCATTGACTCTGATCATTGACTCTCTCTGATCATTGACTCTCTCTGATCATTGACTCTCTCTGATCATTGACTCTCATCATTGACTCTGATCATTGACTCTGATCTTTGACTCTCTCTGATCATTGACTCTGATCAATGACTCTGATCATTGACTCTCTCAGATCATTGACTCTGATCATTGACTCTCTCTGATCATTGACTCTGATCATTGACTCTGATCATTGACTCTCTCTGATCATTGACTCTGATCATTGACTCTCTCTGATCATTGACTCTGATCATTGACTCTCTCTGATCATTGACTCTGATCATTGACTCTCTCTGATCATTGACTCTGATCATTGACTCTCTCTGATCATTGACTCTGATCATTGACTCTCTCTGATCATTGACTCTGATCATTGACTCTGATCATTGACTCTGATCATTGACTCTGATCATTGACTCTGATCATTGACTCTCTCTGATCATTGACTCTGATCATTGACTCTGATCATTGACTCTGATCATTGACTGACTCTGATCATTGACTCTGATCATTGACTCTCTCTGATTATTGACTCTCTCTGATCATTGACTCTCTCTGATCATTTACTCTGATCATTGACTCTCTCTGATCATTGACTCTCTCTGATCATTGACTCTGATCATGGACTCTCTCTGATCATTGACTCTGATCATTGACTCTGATCATTGACTCTGATCATTGACTCTCTCTGATCATTGACTCTCTCTGATCATTGACTCTGATCATTGACTCTGATCATTGACTCTGATCATTGACTCTGATCATTGACTGACTCTGATCATTGACTCTCTCTGATCATTGACTCTCTCTGATCATTGACTCTGATCATTGACTCTCTCTGATCATTGACTCTCTCTGATCATTGACTCTGATCATTGACTCTCTCTGATCATTGACTCTGATCATTGACTCTGATCATTGACTCTCTCTGATCATTGACTCTCTCTGATCATTGACTCTCTCTGATCATTGACTCTGATCATTGACTCTGATCATTGACTCTCTCTGATCATTGACTCTCTCTGACCATTGACTCTCTCTGATCATTGACTCTGATCATTGACTCTCTCTGATCATTGACTCTGATCATTGACTCTCTCTGATCATTGACTCTGACCATTGACTCTCTCTGACCATTGACTCTGATCATTGACTCTCTCTGATCATTGACTCTCTCTGATCATTGACTCTGATCATTGACTCTGATCATTGACTCTGATCATTGACTCTCTCTGATCATTGACTCTGATCATTGACTCTCTCTGATCATTGACTCTGATCATTGACTCTCTCTGATCATTGACTCTCTCTGATCATTGACTCTGATCATTGACTGACTCTGATCATTGACTCTCTCTGATCATTGACTCTCTCTGATCATTGACTCTGATCATTGACTCTCTCTGATCATTGACTCTCTCTGATCATTGACTCTGATCATTGACTCTCTCTGATCATTGACTCTGATCATTGACTCTGATCATTGACTCTCTCTGATCATTGACTCTCTCTGATCATTGACTCTCTCTGATCATTGACTCTGATCATTGACTCTGATCATTGACTCTCTCTGATCATTGACTCTCTCTGATCATTGACTCTCTCTGACCATTGACTCTCTCTGATCATTGACTCTGATCATTGACTCTCTCTGATCATTAACTCTGATCATTGACTCTCTCTGATCATTGACTCTGACCATTGACTCTCTCTGACCATTGACTCTGATCATTGACTCTCTCTGATCATTGACTCTCTCTGATCATTGACTCTGATCATTGACTCTGATCATTGACTCTGATCATTGACTCTCTCTGATCATTGACTCTGATCATTGACTCTCTCTGATCATTGACTCTGATCATTGACTCTCTCTGATCATTGACTCTCTCTGATCATTGACTCTCTCTGATCATTGACTCTCTCTGATCATTGACTCTCTCTGATCATTGACTCTCTCTGATCATTGACTCTCTCTGATCATTCTCTCTGATCATTCACTCTGATCATTGACTCTCTCTGATCATTGACTCTGATCATTGACTCTGATCATTGACTCTCTCTGATCATTGACTCTGATCATTGACTCTCTCTGATCATTGACTCTCTCTGATCATTGACTCTGACCATTGACTCTCTCTGACCATTCACTCTGATCATTGACTCTCTCTGATCATTGACTCTGATCATTGACTCTGATCATTGACTCTCTCTGATCATTGACTCTGATCATTGACTCTCTCTGATCATTGACTCTCTCTGATCATTGACTCTGACCATTGACTCTCTCTGACCATTCACTCTGATCATTGACTCTCTCTGATCATTGACTCTCTCTGATCATTGACTCTCTCTGATCATTGACTCTGATCATTGACTCTGATCATTGACTCTGATCATTGACTCTCTCTGACCATTGACTCTGATCATTGACTCTCTCTGATCATTGACTCTCTCTGATCATTGACTCTGATCATTGACTCTGATCATTGACTCTCTCTGATCATTGACTCTGATCATTGACTCTCTCTGATCAATGACTCTCTCTGATCATTGATTCTGATCATTGACTCTGATCATTGACTCTCTCTGACCATTGACTCTGATCATTGACTCTGATCATTGACTCTCTCTGATCATTGACTCTGATCATTGTCTCTGATCATTGACTCTGATCATTGACTCTCTCTGATCATTGACTCTGATCATTGACTCTGATCATTGACTCTCTCTGACCATTGACTCTCTCTGACCATTGACTCTGATCATTGACTCTCTCTGATCATTGACTCTGATCATTGACTCTCTCTGATCATTGACTCTCTCTGATCATTGACTCTGATCATTGACTCTGATCATTGACTCTCTCTGATCATTGACTCTGATCATTGACTCTCTCTGATCATTGACTCTCTCTGATCATTGACTCTCTCTGACCATTGACTCTGATCATTGACTCTCTCTGATCATTGACTCTCCCTGATCATTGACTCTCTCTGATCATTGACTCTGATCATTGACTCTCTCTGATCATTGACTCTGATCATTGACTCTCTCTGATCATTGACTCTGATCATTGAATCTCTCTGATCATTGACTCTGATCATTGACTCTCTCTGATCATTGACTCTGATCATTGACTCTCTCTGATCATTGACTCTGATCATTGACTCTCTCTGATCATTGACTCTGATCATTGACTCTCTCTGATCATTGACTCTGATCATTGAATCTCTCTGATCATTGACTCTGATCATTGACTCTCTCTGATCATTCACTCTGATCATTGACTCTCTCTGATCGTTGACTCTCTCTGATCATTGACTCTGATCATTGAATCTCTCTGATCATTGACTCTGATCATTGACTCTCTCTGATCAATGACTCTGATCATTGACTCTGATCATTGACTCTCTCTGATCATTCTCTCTGATCATTGACTCTGATCATTGACTCTGATCATTGACTCTCTCTGATCATTGACTCTGATCATTGACTCTCTCTGATCATTGACTCTCTCTGATCATTGACTCTGACCATTGACTCTCTCTGACCATTGACTCTGATCATTGACTCTCTCTGATCATTGACTCTCTCTGATCATTGACTCTGATCATTGACTCTGATCATTGACTCTCTCTGACCATTGACTCTGATCATTGACTCTCTCTGATCATTGACTCTGATCATTGACTCTCTCTGATCATTGACTCTCTCTGATCATTGACTCTCTCTGATCATTGACTCTGATCATTGACTCTCTCTGATCATTGACTCCCTCTGATCATTCTCTCTGATCATTCACTCTGATCATTGACTCTCTCTGATCATTGACTCTGATCATTGACTCTGATCATTGAATCTCTCTGATCATTGACTCTGATCATTGACTCTCTCTGATCATTGACTCTCTCTGATCATTGACTCTGACCATTGACTCTCTCTGACCATTGACTCTGATCATTGACTCTCTCTGATCATTGACTCTGATCATTGACTCTGATCATTGACTCTGATCATTGACTCTCTCTGATCATTGACTCTCTCTGATCATTGACTCTGACCATTGACTCTCTCTGACCATTGACTCTGATCATTGACTCTCTCTGATCATTGACTCTGATCATTGACTCTGATCATTGACTCTCTCTGACCATTGACTCTGATCATTGACTCTCTCTGATCATTGACTCTCTCTGATCATTGACTCTGATCATTGACTCTGATCATTGACTCTCTCTGATCATTGACTCTGATCATTGACTCTCTCTGATCAATGACTCTCTCTGATCATTGACTCTCTCTGATCATTGACTCTGATCATTGACTCTGATCATTGACTCTCTCTGATCATTGACTCTGATCATTGACTCTCTCTGATCATTGACTCTCCCTGATCATTGCCTCTCTCTGATCATTGACTCTCTCTGACCATTGACTCTCTCTGATCATTGACTCTGATCATTGACTCTCTCTGATCATTGACTCTGATCATTGAATCTCTCTGATCATTGACTCTGATCATTGACTCTGATCATTGACTCTCTCTGATCATTGACTCTCTCTGATCATTCTCTCTGATCATTGACTCTTTCTGATCATTGACTCTGATCATTGACACTGATCATTGACTCTGATCATTGACTCTGATCATTGACTCTCTCTGATCATTGACTCTCTCTGATCATTGACTCTCTCTGATCAATGACTCTGATCATTGACTCTGATCATTGACTCTCTCTGATCATTGACTCTCTCTGATCATTGACTCTGATCATTGACTCTCTCTGATCATTGACTCTGATCATTGACTCTGATCATTGACTCTCTCTGATCATTGACTCTGATCATTGACTCTGATCATTGACTCTGATCATTGACTCTGATCATTGACTCTCTCTGATCATTGACTCTCTCTTATCATTGACTCTGATCATTGACTCTGATCATTGACTCTGATCATTGACTCTCTCTGATCATTGACTCTCTCTGATCATTGACTCTGATCATTGACTCTCTCTGATCATTGACTCTGATCATTGACTGACTCTGATCATTGACTCTGATCATTCACTCTCTCTGATCATTGACTCTCTCTGATCATTGACTCTCTCTGATCATTGACTCTCTCTGATCATTGACTCTGATCATTGACTCTGATCATTGACTCTCTCTGATCAATGACTCTCTCTGATCATTGACTCTGATCATTGACTCTGATCATTGACTCTGATCATTGACTCTGATCATTGACTCTGATCAATGACTCCGATCATTGACTCTGATCATTGACTCTCTCTGATCATTGACTCTCGCTGATCAATGACTCTGATCATTGACTCTGATCATTGACTCTGATCAATGACTCTGATCATTGACTCTCTCTGATCATTGACTCTGATCATTGACTCTCTCTGATCATTGACTCTGATCATTGACTCTCTCTGATCATTGACTCTGATCATTGACTCTCTCTGATCATTGACTCTGATCATTGACTCTCTCTGATCATTGACTCTGATCATTGACTTTGATCATTGTCTCTCTCTGATCATTGACTCTGCTCATTGACTCTGATCATTGACTCTCTCTGATCATTGACTCTGATCATTGACTCTGATCATTGACTCTGATCATTGACTCTGATCATTGACTCTCTCTGATCATTGACTCTGATCATTGACTCTGATCATTGACTGACTCTGATCATTGACTCTGATCATTGACTCTCTCTGACCATTGACTCTGATCATTGACTCTCTCTGATCATTGACTCTCTCTGATCATTGACTCTGATCATTGACTCTGATCATTGACTCTCTCTGATCATTGACTCTGATCATTGACTCTCTCTGATCAATGACTCTCTCTGATCATTGACTCTCTCTGATCATTGACTCTGATCATTGACTCTGATCATTGACTCTCTCTGATCATTGACTCTGATCATTGACTCTCTCTGATCATTGACTCTCCCTGATCATTGACTCTCTCTGATCATTGACTCTCTCTGACCATTGACTCTCTCTGATCATTGACTCTGATCATTGACTCTCTCTGATCATTGACTCTGATCATTGAATCTCTCTGATCATTGACTCCGATCATTGACTCTCTCTGATCATTGACTCTGATCATTGACTCTCTCTGATCATTGACTCTGATCATTGACTCTGATCATTGACTCTCTCTGATCATTGACTCTCTCTGATCATTCTCTCTGATCATTGACTCTCTCTGATCATTGACTCTGATCATTGACACTGATCATTGACTCTGATCATTGACTCTGATCATTGACTCTGTTCATTGACTCTCTCTGATCATTGACTCTCTCTGATCAATGACTCTGATCATTGACTCTGATGATTGACTCTGATCAATGACTCTGATCATTGACTCTGATCATTGACTCTCTCTGATCATTGACTCTCTCTGATCATTGACTCTGATCATTGACTCTCTCTGATCATTGACTCTGATCATTGACTCTGATCATTGACTCTCTCTGATCATTGACTCTGATCATTGACTCTGATCATTGACTCTGATCATTGACTCTGATCATTGACTCTCTCTGATCATTGACTCTGATCATTGACTCTGATCATTGACTCTGATCATTGACTCTCTCTGATCATTGACTCTCTCTGATCATTGACTCTGATCATTGACTCTCTCTGATCATTGACTCTCTCTGATCATTTACTCTGATCATTGACTCTCTCTGATCATTGACTCTGATCATTGACTCTGATCATTGACTCTCTCTGATCATTGACTCTCTCTGATCATTGACTCTGATCATTGACTCTGATCATTGACTCTGATCATTGACTCTGATCATTGACTCTGATCAATGACTCTGATCATTGACTCTGATCATTGACTCTCTCTGATCATTGACTCTCTCTGATCAATGACTCTGATCATTGACTCTGATCATTGACTCTCTCTGATCATTGACTCTGATCATTGACTCTGATCATTGACTCTGATCATTGACTCTCTCTGATCATTGGCTGACTCTGATCATTGACTCTGATCATTCACTCTCTCTGATCATTGACTCTCTCTGATCATTTACTCTGATCATTGACTCTCTCTGATCATTGACTCTGATCATTGACTCTGATCATTGACTCTCTCTGATCATTGACTCTCTCTGATCATTGACTCTGATCATTGACTCTGATCATTGACTCTGATCATTGACTCTGATCATTGACTCTGATCATTGACTCTGATCAATGACTCTGATCATTGACTCTGATCATTGACTCTCTCTGATCATTGACTCTCTCTGATCAATGACTCTGATCATTGACTCTGATCATTGACTCTGATCAATGACTCTGATCATTGACTCTCTCTGATCATTGACTCTGATCATTGACTCTCTCTGATCATTGACTCTGATCATTGACTCTCTCTGATCATTGACTCTGATCATTGACTCTCTCTGATCATTGACTCTGATCATTGACTCTCTCTGATCATTGACTCTGATCATTGACTTTGATCATTGTCTCTCTCTGATCATTGACTCTGATCATTGACTCTGATCATTGACTCTCTCTGATCATTGACTCTGATCATTGACTCTGATCATTGACTCTGATCATTGACTCTGATCATTGACTCTGATCATTGACTCTGATCATTGACTGACTCTGATCATTGACTCTCTCTGATCATTGACTCTCTCTGATCATTGACTCTCTTTGATCATTTACTCTGATCATTGACTCTCTCTGATCATTTACTCTGATCATTGACTCTCTCTGATCATTGACTCTGATCATTGACTCTGATCATTGACTCTCTCTGATCATTGACTCTCTCTGATCATTGACTCTGATCATTGACTCTGATCATTGACTCTGATCATTGACTCTGATCATTGACTCTGATCAATGACTCTGATCATTGACTCTGATCATTGACTCTCTCTGATCATTGACTCTCTCTGATCAATGACTCTGATCATTGACTCTGATCATTGACTCTGATCAATGACTCTGATCATTGACTCTCTCTGATCATTGACTCTGATCATTGACTCTCTCTGATCATTGACTCTGATCATTGACTCTCTCTGATCATTGACTCTGATCGTTGACTCTCTCTGATCATTGACTCTGATCATTGACTCTCTCTGATCATTGACTCTGATCATTGACTTTGATCATTGTCTCTCTCTGATCATTGACTCTGATCATTGACTCTGATCATTGACTCTCTCTGATCATTGACTCTGATCATTGACTCTGATCATTGACTCTGATCATTGACTCTGATCATTGACTCTCTCTGATCATTGACTCTGATCATTGACTCTGATCATTGACTGACTCTGATCATTGACTCTCTCTGATCATTGACTCTCTCTGGTCATTGACTCTCTTTGATCATTTACTCTGATCATTGACTCTCTCTGATCATTGACTCTCTCTGATCATTGACTCTGATCATTGACTCTCTCTGATCATTGACTCTGATCATTGACTCTGATCATTGACTCTGATCATTGACTCTCTCTGATCATTGACTCTCTCTGATCATTGACTCTGATCATTGACTCTGATCATTGACTATGATCATTGACTCTGATCATTGACTGACTCTGATCATTGACTCTGATCATTGACTCTCTCTGATCATTGACTCTGATCATTGACTCTGATCATTGACTCTGATCATTGACTCTGATCATTGACTCTCTCTGATCATTGACTCTCTCTGATCATTGACTCTCTCTGATCATTTACTCTGATCATTGACTCTCTCTGATCAATGACTCTGATCATTGACTCTGATGATTGACTCTGATCAATGACTCTGATCATTGACTCTGATCATTGACTCTCTCTGATCATTGACTCTCTCTGATCATTGACTCTGATCATTGACTCTCTCTGATCATTGACTCTGATCATTGACTCTGATCATGGACTCTCTCTGATCATTGACTCTGATCATTGACTCCGATCATTGACTCTGATCATTGAATCTGATCATTGACTCTGATCATTGACTCTCTCTGATCATTGACTCTGATCATTGACTCTGATCATTGACTCTGATCATTGACTCTGATCATTGACTCTCTCTGATCATTGACTCTCTCTGATCATTGACTCTGATCATTGACTCTCTCTGATCATTGACTCTGATCATTGACTGACTCTGATCATTGACTCTGATCATTCACTCTCTCTGATCATTGACTCTCTCTGATCATTTACTCTGATCATTGACTCTCTCTGATCATTGACTCTGATCATTGACTCTGATCATTGACTCTCTCTGATCATTGACTCTCTCTGATCATTGACTCTCTCTGATCATTGACTCTCTCTGATCATTGACTCTGATCATTGACTCTGATCATTGACTCTGATCATTGACTCTGATCATTGACTCTGATCATTGACTCTGATCAATGACTCTGATCATTGACTCTGATCATTGACTCTCTCTGATCATTGACTCTCTCTGATCAATGACTCTGATCATTGACTCTGATCATTGACTCTGATCAATGACTCTGATCATTGACTCTCTCTGATCATTGACTCTGATCATTGACTCTCTCTGATCATTGACTCTGATCATTGACTCTCTCTGATCATTGACTCTGATCATTGACTCTCTCTGATCATTGACTCTGATCATTGACTCTCTCTGATCATTGACTCTGATCATTGACTTTGATCATTGTCTCTCTCTGATCATTGACTCTGATCATTGACTCTGATCATTGACTCTCTCTGATCATTGACTCTGATCATTGACTCTGATCATTGACTCTGATCATTGACTCTGATCATTGACTCTCTCTGATCATTGACTCTGATCATTGACTCTGATCATTGACTGACTCTGATCATTGACTCTGATCATTGACTCTCTCTGATCATTGACTCTCTCTGATCATTGACTCTCTCTGATCATTTACTCTGATCATTGACTCTCTCTGATCATTGACTCTGATCATTGACTCTCTCTGATCATTGACTCTGATCATTGACTCTGATCATTGACTCTGATCATTGACTCTCTCTGATCATTGACTCTCTCTGATCATTGACTCTGATCATTGACTCTGATCATTGACTCTGATCATTGACTCTGATCATTGACTCTGATCATTGACTCTGATCATTGACTGACTCTGATCATTGACTCTGATCATTGACTCTCTCTGATCATTGACTCTGATAATTGACTCTGATCATTGACTCTGATCATTGACTGACTCTGATCATTGACTCTGATCATTGACTCTCTCTGATCATTGACTCTCTCTGATCATTGACTCTCTCTGATCATTTACTCTGATCATTGACTCTCTCTGATCATTGACTCTCTCTGATCATTGACTCTGATCATTGACTCTCTCTGATCATTGACTCTGATCATTGACTCTGATCATTGACTCTGATCATTGACTCTCTCTGATCATTGACTCTCTCTGATCATTGACTCTGATCATTGACTCTCTCTGATCATTGACTCTCTCTGATCATTGACTCTCTCTGATCATTTACTCTGATCATTGACTCTCTCTGATCATTGACTCTCTCTGATCATTGACTCTGATCATTGACTCTGATCATTGACTCTGATCATTGACTCTCTCTGATCATTGACTCTCTCTGATCATTGACTCTGATCATTGACTCTGATCATTGACTCTGATCATTGACTCTGATCATTGACTCTGATCATTGACTGACTCTGATCATTGACTCTGATCATTGACTCTGATCATTGACTCTCTCTGATCATTGACTCTCTCTGATCATTGACTTTGATCATTGACTCTGATCATTGACTCTGATCATTGACTCTGATCATTGACTGACTCTGATCATTGACTCTGATCATTGACTCTCTCTGATCATTGACTCTGATCATTGACTCTCTCTGATCATTGACTCTCTCTGATCAATGACTCTGATAATTGACTCTGATCATTGACTCTGATCATTGACTCTCTCTGATCATTGACTCTCTCTGATCAATGACTCTGATCATTGACTCTGATCATTGACTCTGATCATTGACTCTCTCTGATCATTGACTCTCTCTGATCATTGACTCTCTCTGATCATTGACTCTCTCTGATCATTGACTCTGATCATTGACTCTCTCTGATCATTGACTCTGATCATTGACTTTGATCATTGACTCTGATCATTGACTCTGATCATTGACTCTGATCATTGACTCTGATCATTGACTCTCTCTGATCATTGACTCTGATCATTGACTCTCTCTGATCATTGACTCTCTCTGATCATTGACTCTCTCTGATCATTGACTCTGATCATTGACTCTCTCTGATCATTGACTCTCTCTGATCATTGACTCTCTCTGATCATTTACTCTGATCATTGACTCTCTCTGATCATTGACTCTGATCATTGACTCTGATCATTGACTCTGATCATTGACTCTGATCATTGACTCTGATCATTGACTCTGATCATTGACTCTGATCATTGACTCTCTCTGATCATTGACTCTCTCTGATCATTGACTCTGATCATTGACTCTCTCTGATCATTGACTCTCTCTGATCATTGACTCTCTCTGATCATTTACTCTGATCATTGACTCTCTCTGATCATTGACTCTGATCATTGACTCTGATCATTGACTCTCTCTGATCATTGACTCTGATCATTGACTCTGATCAATGACTCTGATCATTGACTCTGATCATTGACTCTCTCTGATCATTGACTCTCTCTGATCAATGACTCTGATAATTGACTCTGATCATTGACTCTGATCATTGACTCTCTCTGATCATTGACTCTGATCATTGACTCTGATCATTGACTCTGATCATTGACTCTGATCAATGACTCTGATCATTGACTCTGATCATTGACTCTCTCTGATCATTGACTCTCTCTGATCAATGACTCTGATCATTGACTCTGATCATTGACTCTGATCATTGACTCTCTCTGATCATTGACTCTCTCTGATCATTGACTCTCTCTGATCATTGACTCTCTCTGATCATTGACTCTGATCATTGACTCTCTCTGATCATTGACTCTGATCATTGACTCTCTCTGATCATTGACTCTGATCATTGACTCTCTCTGATCATTGACTCTGATCATTGACTTTGATCATTGACTCTCTCTGATCATTGACTCTGATCATTGACTCTGATCATTGACTCTGATCATTGACTCTCTCTGATCATTGACTCTGATCATTGACTCTGATCATTGACTGACTCTGATCATTGACTCTGATCATTGACTCTCTCTGATCATTGACTCTCTCTGATCATTGACTCTCTCTGATCATTTACTCTGATCATTTACTCTGATCATTGACTCTCTCTGATCATTGACTCTCTCTGATCATTTACTCTGATCATTGACTCTCTCTGATCATTGACTCTCTCTGATCATTGACTCTCTCTGATCATTGACTCTGATCATTGACTCTCTCTGATCATTGACTCTCTCTGATCATTGACTCTCTCTGATCATTGACTCTGATCATTGACTCTGATCATTGACTCTGATCATTGACTCTCTCTGATCATTGACTCTCTCTGGTCATTGACTCTGATCATTGACTCTGATCATTGACTCTGATCATTGACTCTCTCTGATCATTGACTCTGATCATTGACTCTGATCATTGACTGACTCTGATCATTGACGCCGATCATTGACTCTCTCTGATCATTGATTCTCTCTGATCACTCTGATCATTGACTCTCTCTGATCATTGACTCTCTCTGATCATTGACTCTCTCTGATCATTGACTCTGATCATTGACTCTCTCTGATCATTGACTCTGATCATTGACTCTCTCTGATCATTGACTCTGATCATTGACTCTGATCATTGACTCTCTCTGATCATTGACTCTGATCATTGACTTTGATCATTGTCTCTCTCTGATCAATGACTCTGATCATTGACTCTGATCATTGACTCTCTCTGATCATTGACTCTCTCTGATCAATGACTCTGATCATTGACTCTGATCATTGACTCTGATCAATGACTCTGATCATTGACTCTCTCTGATCATTGACTCTGATCATTGACTCTCTCTGATCATTGACTCTGATCATTGACTCTCTCTGATCATTGACTCTGATCATTGACTCTCTCTGATCATTGACTCTGATCATTGACTCTCTCTGATCATTGACTCTGATCATTGACTTTGATCATTGTCTCTCTCTGATCATTGACTCTGATCATTGACTCTGATCATTGACTCTCTCTGATCATTGACTCTGATCATTGACTCTGATCATTGACTCTGATCATTGACTCTGATCATTGACTCTCTCTGATCATTGACTCTGATCATTGACTCTGATCATTGACTGACTCTGATCATTGACTCTGATCATTGACTCTCTCTGATCATTGACTCTCTCTGATCATTGACTCTCTCTGATCATTTACTCTGATCATTGACTCTCTCTGATCATTGACTCTGATCATTGACTCTCTCTGATCATTGACTCTGATCATTGACTCTGATCATTGACTCTGATCATTGACTCTCTCTGATCATTGACTCTCTCTGATCATTGACTCTGATCATTGACTCTGATCATTGACTCTGATCATTGACTCTGATCATTGACTCTGATCATTGACTCTGATCATTGACTGACTCTGATCATTGACTCTGATCATTGACTCTCTCTGATCATTGACTCTGATAATTGACTCTGATCATTGACTCTGATCATTGACTGACTCTGATCATTGACTCTGATCATTGACTCTCTCTGATCATTGACTCTCTCTGATCATTGACTCTCTCTGATCATTTACTCTGATCATTGACTCTCTCTGATCATTGACTCTCTCTGATCATTGACTCTGATCATTGACTCTCTCTGATCATTGACTCTGATCATTGACTCTGATCATTGACTCTGATCATTGACTCTCTCTGATCATTGACTCTCTCTGATCATTGACTCTGATCATTGACTCTCTCTGATCATTGACTCTCTCTGATCATTGACTCTCTCTGATCATTTACTCTGATCATTGACTCTCTCTGATCATTGACTCTCTCTGATCATTGACTCTGATCATTGACTCTCTCTGATCATTGACTCTGATCATTGACTCTGATCATTGACTCTGATCATTGACTCTCTCTGATCATTGACTCTCTCTGATCATTGACTCTGATCATTGACTCTGATCATTGACTCTGATCATTGACTCTGATCATTGACTCTGATCATTGACTGACTCTGATCATTGACTCTGATCATTGACTCTGATCATTGACTCTCTCTGATCATTGACTCTCTCTGATCATTGACTTTGATCATTGACTCTGATCATTGACTCTGATCATTGACTCTGATCATTGACTGACTCTGATCATTGACTCTGATCATTGACTCTCTCTGATCATTGACTCTGATCATTGACTCTCTCTGATCATTGACTCTCTCTGATCAATGACTCTGATAATTGACTCTGATCATTGACTCTGATCATTGACTCTCTCTGATCATTGACTCTCTCTGATCAATGACTCTGATCATTGACTCTGATCATTGACTCTGATCATTGACTCTCTCTGATCATTGACTCTCTCTGATCATTGACTCTCTCTGATCATTGACTCTCTCTGATCATTGACTCTGATCATTGACTCTCTCTGATCATTGACTCTGATCATTGACTCTCTCTGATCATTGACTCTGATCATTGACTTTGATCATTGACTCTCTCTGATCATTGACTCTGATCATTGACTCTGATCATTGACTCTGATCATTGACTCTCTCTGATCATTGACTCTGATCATTGACTCTCTCTGATCATTGACTCTCTCTGATCATTGACTCTCTCTGATCATTGACTCTGATCATTGACTCTCTCTGATCATTGACTCTCTCTGATCATTGACTCTCTCTGATCATTTACTCTGATCATTGACTCTCTCTGATCATTGACTCTGATCATTGACTCTGATCATTGACTCTGATCATTGACTCTGATCATTGACTCTGATCATTGACTCTGATCATTGACTCTGATCATTGACTCTCTCTGATCATTGACTCTCTCTGATCATTGACTCTGATCATTGACTCTCTCTGATCATTGACTCTCTCTGATCATTGACTCTCTCTGATCATTTACTCTGATCATTGACTCTCTCTGATCATTGACTCTGATCATTGACTCTGATCATTGACTCTCTCTGATCATTGACTCTGATCATTGACTCTGATCAATGACTCTGATCATTGACTCTGATCATTGACTCTCTCTGATCATTGACTCTCTCTGATCAATGACTCTGATAATTGACTCTGATCATTGACTCTGATCATTGACTCTCTCTGATCATTGACTCTGATCATTGACTCTGATCATTGACTCTGATCATTGACTCTGATCAATGACTCTGATCATTGACTCTGATCATTGACTCTCTCTGATCATTGACTCTCTCTGATCAATGACTCTGATCATTGACTCTGATCATTGACTCTGATCATTGACTCTCTCTGATCATTGACTCTCTCTGATCATTGACTCTCTCTGATCATTGACTCTCTCTGATCATTGACTCTGATCATTGACTCTCTCTGATCATTGACTCTGATCATTGACTCTCTCTGATCATTGACTCTGATCATTGACTCTCTCTGATCATTGACTCTGATCATTGACTTTGATCATTGACTCTCTCTGATCATTGACTCTGATCATTGACTCTGATCATTGACTCTGATCATTGACTCTCTCTGATCATTGACTCTGATCATTGACTCTGATCATTGACTGACTCTGATCATTGACTCTGATCATTGACTCTCTCTGATCATTGACTCTCTCTGATCATTGACTCTCTCTGATCATTTACTCTGATCATTTACTCTGATCATTGACTCTCTCTGATCATTGACTCTCTCTGATCATTTACTCTGATCATTGACTCTCTCTGATCATTGACTCTCTCTGATCATTGACTCTCTCTGATCATTGACTCTGATCATTGACTCTCTCTGATCATTGACTCTCTCTGATCATTGACTCTCTCTGATCATTGACTCTGATCATTGACTCTGATCATTGACTCTGATCATTGACTCTCTCTGATCATTGACTCTCTCTGGTCATTGACTCTGATCATTGACTCTGATCATTGACTCTGATCATTGACTCTCTCTGATCATTGACTCTGATCATTGACTCTGATCATTGACTGACTCTGATCATTGACGCCGATCATTGACTCTCTCTGATCATTGATTCTCTCTGATCACTCTGATCATTGACTCTCTCTGATCATTGACTCTCTCTGATCATTGACTCTCTCTGATCATTGACTCTGATCATTGACTCTCTCTGATCATTGACTCTGATCATTGATTCTCTCTGATCATTGACTCTGATCATTGACTCTGATCATTGACTCTCTCTGATCATTGACTCTGATCATTGACTTTGATCATTGTCTCTCTCTGATCATTGACTCTGATCATTGACTCTCTCTGATCATTGACTCTGATCATTGACTCTGATCATTGACTCTGATCATTGACTCTGATCATTGACTCTGATCATTGACTCTGATCATTGACTGACTCTGATCATTGACTCTCTCTGATCATTGACTCTCTCTGATCATTGACTCTCTTTGATCATTTACTCTGATCATTGACTCTCTCTGATCATTTACTCTGATCATTGACTCTCTCTGATCATTGACTCTGATCATTGACTCTGATCATTGACTCTCTCTGATCATTGACTCTCTCTGATCATTGACTCTGATCATTGACTCTGATCATTGACTCTGATCATTGACTCTGATCATTGACTCTGATCATTGACTCTCTCTGATCATTGACTCTCTCTTATCAATGACTCTGATCATTGACTCTGATCATTGACTCTGATCAATGACTCTGATCATTGACTCTCTCTGATCATTGACTCTGATCATTGACTCTCTCTGATCATTGACTCTGATCATTGACTCTCTCTGATCATTGACTCTGATCATTGACTCTCTCTGATCATTGACTCTGATCATTGACTCTCTCTGATCATTGACTCTGATCATTGACTTTGATCATTGTCTCTCTCTGATCATTGACTCTGATCATTGACTCTGATCATTGACTCTCTCTGATCATTGACTCTGATCATTGACTCTGATCATTGACTCTGATCATTGACTCTGATCATTGACTCTCTCTGATCATTGACTCTGATCATTGACTCTGATCATTGACTGACTCTGATCATTGACTCTCTCTGATCATTGACTCTCTCTGATCATTGACTCTCTTTGATCATTTACTCTGATCATTGACTCTCTCTGATCATTGACTCTCTCTGATCATTGACTCTGATCATTGACTCTCTCTGATCATTGACTCTGATCATTGACTCTGATCATTGACTCTGATCATTGACTCTCTCTGATCATTGACTCTGATCATTGACTCTGATCATTGACTCTGATCATTGACTCTGATCATTGACTCTGATCATTGACTCTGATCATTGACTCTCTCTGATCATTGACTCTCTCTGATCATTGACTCTCTCTGATCATTTACTCTGATCATTGACTCTCTCTGATCAATGACTCTGATCATTGACTCTGATCATTGACTCTGATCATTGACTCTCTCTGATCATTGACTCTCTCTGATCATTGACTCTGATCATTGACTATCTCTGATCATTGACTCTGATCATTGACTCTGATCATTGACTCTCTCTGATCATTGACTCTGATCATTGACTCCGATCATTGACTCCGATCATTGACTCTGATCATTGACTCTGATCATTGACTCTGATCATTGACTCTGATCATTGACTCTGATCATTGCCTCTGATCATTGACTCTATCTGATCATTGACTCTCTATGATCATTGACTCTGATCATTGACTCTCTCTGATCATTGACTCTGATCATTGACTGACTCTGATCATTGACTCTGATCATTCACTCTCTCTGATCATTGACTCTCTCTGATCATTTACTCTGATCATTGACTCTCTCTGATCATTGACTCTGATCATTGACTCTGATCATTGACTCTCTCTGATCATTGACTCTCTCTGATCATTGACTCTGATCATTGACTCTGATCATTGACTCTGATCATTGACTCTGATCATTGACTCTGATCAATGACTCTGATCATTGACTCTGATCATTGACTCTCTCTGATCATTGACTCTCTCTGATCAATGACTCTGATCATTGACTCTGATCATTGACTCTGATCAATGACTCTGATCATTGACTCTCTCTGATCATTGACTCTGATCATTGACTCTCTCTGATCATTGACTCTGATCATTGACTCTCTCTGATCATTGACTCTGATCATTGACTCTCTCTGATCATTGACTCTGATCATTGACTCTCTCTGATCATTGACTCTGATCATTGACTTTGATCATTGTCTCTCTCTGATCATTGACTCTGATCATTGACTCTGATCATTGACTCTCTCTGATCATTGACTCTGATCATTGACTCTGATCATTGACTCTGATCATTGACTCTGATCATTGACTCTCTCTGATCATTGACTCTGATCATTGACTCTGATCATTGACTGACTCTGATCATTGACTCTGATCATTGACTCTCTCTGATCGTTGACTCTCTCTGATCATTGACTCTCTCTGATCATTTACTCTGATCATTGACTCTCTCTGATCATTGACTCTGATCATTGACTCTCTCTGATCATTGACTCTGATCATTGACTCTGATCATTGACTCTGATCATTGACTCTCTCTGATCATTGACTCTCTCTGATCATTGACTCTGATCATTGACTCTCTCTGATCATTGACTCTGATCATTGACTCTGATCATTGACTCTGATCATTGACTCTCTCTGATCATTGACTCTCTCTGATCATTGACTCTGATCATTGACTCTGATCATTGACTCTGATCATTGACTCTGATCATTGACTCTGATCATTGACTGACTCTGATCATTGACTCTGATCATTGACTCTGATCATTGACTGACTCTGATCATTGACTCTGATCATTGACTCTGATCATTGACTCTCTCTGATCATTGACTCTCTCTGATCATTGACTTTGATCATTGACTCTGATCATTGACTCTGATCATTGACTCTGATCATTGACTCTGATCATTGACTGACTCTGATCATTGACTCTGATCATTGACTCTCTCTGATCATTGACTCTGATCATTGACTCTCTCTGATCATTGACTCTCTCTGATCAATGACTCTGATAATTGACTCTGATCATTGACTCTGATCATTGACTCTCTCTGATCATTGACTCTCTCTGATCATTGACTTTGATCATTGACTCTGATCATTGACTCTGATCATTGACTCTGATCATTGACTCTGATCATTGACTGACTCTGATCATTGACTCTGATCATTGACTCTCTCTGATCATTGACTCTGATCATTGACTCTCTCTGATCATTGACTCTCTCTGATCAATGACTCTGATAATTGACTCTGATCATTGACTCTGATCATTGACTCTCTCTGATCATTGACTCTCTCTGATCAATGACTCTGATCATTGACTCTGATCATTGACTCTGATCATTGACTCTCTCTGATCATTGACTCTCTCTGATCATTGACTCTCTCTGATCATTGACTCTCTCTGATCATTGACTCTGATCATTGACTCTCTCTGATCATTGACTCTGATCATTGACTCTCTCTGATCATTGACTCTGATCATTGACTTTGATCATTGACTCTCTCTGATCATTGACTCTGATCATTGACTCTGATCATTGACTCTGATCATTGACTCTCTCTGATCATTGACTCTGATCATTGACTCTCTCTGATCATTGACTCTCTCTGATCATTGACTCTCTCTGATCATTGACTCTGATCATTGACTCTCTCTGATCATTGACTCTCTCTGATCATTGACTCTCTCTGATCATTTACTCTGATCATTGACTCTCTCTGATCATTGACTCTGATCATTGACTCTGATCATTGACTCTGATCATTGACTCTGATCATTGACTCTCTCTGATCATTGACTCTGATCATTGACTCTCTCTGATCATTGACTCTCTCTGATCATTGACTCTCTCTGATCATTGACTCTGATCATTGACTCTCTCTGATCATTGACTCTCTCTGATCATTGACTCTCTCTGATCATTTACTCTGATAATTGACTCTCTCTGATCATTGACTCTGATCATTGACTCTGATCATTGACTCTCTCTGATCATTGACTCTGATCATTGACTCTGATCATTGACTCTGATCATTGACTCTGATCAATGACTCTGATCATTGACTCTGATCATTGACTCTCTCTGATCATTGACTCTCTCTGATCAATGACTCTGATAATTGACTCTGATCATTGACTCTGATAATTGACTCTCTCTGATCATTGACTCTGATCATTGACTCTGATCATTGACTCTGATCAATGACTCTGATCATTGACTCTGATCATTGACTCTCTCTGATCATTGACTCTCTCTGATCAATGACTCTCTTTGATCATTTACTCTGATCATTGACTCTCTCTGATCATTGACTCTCTCTGATCATTGACTCTGATCATTGACTCTGATCATTGACTCTGATCAATGACTCTGATCATTGACTCTGATCATTGACTCTCTCTGATCATTGACTCTCTCTGATCATTGACTCTCTTTGATCATTTACTCTGATCATTGACTCTCTCTGATCATTGACTCTCTCTGATCATTGACTCTGATCATTGACTCTCTCTGATCATTGACTCTGATCATTGACTCTGATCATTGACTCTGATCATTGACTCTCTCTGATCATTGACTCTGATCATTGACTCTGATCATTGACTCTGATCATTGACTCTGATCATTGACTCTGATCATTGACTCTGATCATTGACTCTCTCTGATCATTGACTCTCTCTGATCATTGACTCTCTCTGATCATTTACTCTGATCATTGACTCTCTCTGATCAATGACTCTGATCATTGACTCTGATCATTGACTCTGATCATTGACTCTCTCTGATCATTGACTCTCTCTGATCATTGACTCTGATCATTGACTATCTCTGATCATTGACTCTGATCATTGACTCTGATCATTGACTCTCTCTGATCATTGACTCTGATCATTGACTCCGATCATTGACTCCGATCATTGACTCTGATCATTGACTCTGATCATTGACTCTGATCATTGACTCTGATCATTGACTCTGATCATTGCCTCTGATCATTGACTCTATCTGATCATTGACTCTCTATGATCATTGACTCTGATCATTGACTCTCTCTGATCATTGACTCTGATCATTGACTGACTCTGATCATTGACTCTGATCATTCACTCTCTCTGATCATTGACTCTCTCTGATCATTTACTCTGATCATTGACTCTCTCTGATCATTGACTCTGATCATTGACTCTGATCATTGACTCTCTCTGATCATTGACTCTCTCTGATCATTGACTCTGATCATTGACTCTGATCATTGACTCTGATCATTGACTCTGATCATTGACTCTGATCAATGACTCTGATCATTGACTCTGATCATTGACTCTCTCTGATCATTGACTCTCTCTGATCAATGACTCTGATCATTGACTCTGATCATTGACTCTGATCATTGACTCTCTCTGATCATTGACTCTCTCTGATCATTGACTCTCTCTGATCATTGACTCTCTCTGATCATTGACTCTGATCATTGACTCTCTCTGATCATTGACTCTGATCATTGACTCTCTCTGATCATTGACTCTGATCATTGACTCTCTCTGATCATTGACTCTGATCATTGACTTTGATCATTGACTCTCTCTGATCATTGACTCTGATCATTGACTCTGATCATTGACTCTGATCATTGACTCTCTCTGATCATTGACTCTGATCATTGACTCTGATCATTGACTGACTCTGATCATTGACTCTGATCATTGACTCTCTCTGATCATTGACTCTCTCTGATCATTGACTCTCTCTGATCATTTACTCTGATCATTTACTCTGATCATTGACTCTCTCTGATCATTGACTCTCTCTGATCATTTACTCTGATCATTGACTCTCTCTGATCATTGACTCTCTCTGATCATTGACTCTCTCTGATCATTGACTCTGATCATTGACTCTCTCTGATCATTGACTCTCTCTGATCATTGACTCTCTCTGATCATTGACTCTGATCATTGACTCTGATCATTGACTCTGATCATTGACTCTCTCTGATCATTGACTCTCTCTGGTCATTGACTCTGATCATTGACTCTGATCATTGACTCTGATCATTGACTCTCTCTGATCATTGACTCTGATCATTGACTCTGATCATTGACTGACTCTGATCATTGACGCCGATCATTGACTCTCTCTGATCATTGATTCTCTCTGATCACTCTGATCATTGACTCTCTCTGATCATTGACTCTCTCTGATCATTGACTCTCTCTGATCATTGACTCTGATCATTGACTCTCTCTGATCATTGACTCTGATCATTGATTCTCTCTGATCATTGACTCTGATCATTGACTCTGATCATTGACTCTCTCTGATCATTGACTCTGATCATTGACTTTGATCATTGTCTCTCTCTGATCATTGACTCTGATCATTGACTCTCTCTGATCATTGACTCTGATCATTGACTCTGATCATTGACTCTGATCATTGACTCTGATCATTGACTCTGATCATTGACTCTGATCATTGACTGACTCTGATCATTGACTCTCTCTGATCATTGACTCTCTCTGATCATTGACTCTCTTTGATCATTTACTCTGATCATTGACTCTCTCTGATCATTTACTCTGATCATTGACTCTCTCTGATCATTGACTCTGATCATTGACTCTGATCATTGACTCTCTCTGATCATTGACTCTCTCTGATCATTGACTCTGATCATTGACTCTGATCATTGACTCTGATCATTGACTCTGATCATTGACTCTGATCATTGACTCTCTCTGATCATTGACTCTCTCTTATCAATGACTCTGATCATTGACTCTGATCATTGACTCTGATCAATGACTCTGATCATTGACTCTCTCTGATCATTGACTCTGATCATTGACTCTCTCTGATCATTGACTCTGATCATTGACTCTCTCTGATCATTGACTCTGATCATTGACTCTCTCTGATCATTGACTCTGATCATTGACTCTCTCTGATCATTGACTCTGATCATTGACTTTGATCATTGTCTCTCTCTGATCATTGACTCTGATCATTGACTCTGATCATTGACTCTCTCTGATCATTGACTCTGATCATTGACTCTGATCATTGACTCTGATCATTGACTCTGATCATTGACTCTCTCTGATCATTGACTCTGATCATTGACTCTGATCATTGACTGACTCTGATCATTGACTCTCTCTGATCATTGACTCTCTCTGATCATTGACTCTCTTTGATCATTTACTCTGATCATTGACTCTCTCTGATCATTGACTCTCTCTGATCATTGACTCTGATCATTGACTCTCTCTGATCATTGACTCTGATCATTGACTCTGATCATTGACTCTGATCATTGACTCTCTCTGATCATTGACTCTGATCATTGACTCTGATCATTGACTCTGATCATTGACTCTGATCATTGACTCTGATCATTGACTCTGATCATTGACTCTCTCTGATCATTGACTCTCTCTGATCATTGACTCTCTCTGATCATTTACTCTGATCATTGACTCTCTCTGATCAATGACTCTGATCATTGACTCTGATCATTGACTCTGATCATTGACTCTCTCTGATCATTGACTCTCTCTGATCATTGACTCTGATCATTGACTATCTCTGATCATTGACTCTGATCATTGACTCTGATCATTGACTCTCTCTGATCATTGACTCTGATCATTGACTCCGATCATTGACTCCGATCATTGACTCTGATCATTGACTCTGATCATTGACTCTGATCATTGACTCTGATCATTGACTCTGATCATTGCCTCTGATCATTGACTCTATCTGATCATTGACTCTCTATGATCATTGACTCTGATCATTGACTCTCTCTGATCATTGACTCTGATCATTGACTGACTCTGATCATTGACTCTGATCATTCACTCTCTCTGATCATTGACTCTCTCTGATCATTTACTCTGATCATTGACTCTCTCTGATCATTGACTCTGATCATTGACTCTGATCATTGACTCTCTCTGATCATTGACTCTCTCTGATCATTGACTCTGATCATTGACTCTGATCATTGACTCTGATCATTGACTCTGATCATTGACTCTGATCAATGACTCTGATCATTGACTCTGATCATTGACTCTCTCTGATCATTGACTCTCTCTGATCAATGACTCTGATCATTGACTCTGATCATTGACTCTGATCAATGACTCTGATCATTGACTCTCTCTGATCATTGACTCTGATCATTGACTCTCTCTGATCATTGACTCTGATCATTGACTCTCTCTGATCATTGACTCTGATCATTGACTCTCTCTGATCATTGACTCTGATCATTGACTCTCTCTGATCATTGACTCTGATCATTGACTTTGATCATTGTCTCTCTCTGATCATTGACTCTGATCATTGACTCTGATCATTGACTCTCTCTGATCATTGACTCTGATCATTGACTCTGATCATTGACTCTGATCATTGACTCTGATCATTGACTCTCTCTGATCATTGACTCTGATCATTGACTCTGATCATTGACTGACTCTGATCATTGACTCTGATCATTGACTCTCTCTGATCGTTGACTCTCTCTGATCATTGACTCTCTCTGATCATTTACTCTGATCATTGACTCTCTCTGATCATTGACTCTGATCATTGACTCTCTCTGATCATTGACTCTGATCATTGACTCTGATCATTGACTCTGATCATTGACTCTCTCTGATCATTGACTCTCTCTGATCATTGACTCTGATCATTGACTCTCTCTGATCATTGACTCTGATCATTGACTCTGATCATTGACTCTGATCATTGACTCTCTCTGATCATTGACTCTCTCTGATCATTGACTCTGATCATTGACTCTGATCATTGACTCTGATCATTGACTCTGATCATTGACTCTGATCATTGACTGACTCTGATCATTGACTCTGATCATTGACTCTGATCATTGACTGACTCTGATCATTGACTCTGATCATTGACTCTGATCATTGACTCTCTCTGATCATTGACTCTCTCTGATCATTGACTTTGATCATTGACTCTGATCATTGACTCTGATCATTGACTCTGATCATTGACTCTGATCATTGACTGACTCTGATCATTGACTCTGATCATTGACTCTCTCTGATCATTGACTCTGATCATTGACTCTCTCTGATCATTGACTCTCTCTGATCAATGACTCTGATAATTGACTCTGATCATTGACTCTGATCATTGACTCTCTCTGATCATTGACTCTCTCTGATCATTGACTTTGATCATTGACTCTGATCATTGACTCTGATCATTGACTCTGATCATTGACTCTGATCATTGACTGACTCTGATCATTGACTCTGATCATTGACTCTCTCTGATCATTGACTCTGATCATTGACTCTCTCTGATCATTGACTCTCTCTGATCAATGACTCTGATAATTGACTCTGATCATTGACTCTGATCATTGACTCTCTCTGATCATTGACTCTCTCTGATCAATGACTCTGATCATTGACTCTGATCATTGACTCTGATCATTGACTCTCTCTGATCATTGACTCTCTCTGATCATTGACTCTCTCTGATCATTGACTCTCTCTGATCATTGACTCTGATCATTGACTCTCTCTGATCATTGACTCTGATCATTGACTCTCTCTGATCATTGACTCTGATCATTGACTTTGATCATTGACTCTCTCTGATCATTGACTCTGATCATTGACTCTGATCATTGACTCTGATCATTGACTCTCTCTGATCATTGACTCTGATCATTGACTCTCTCTGATCATTGACTCTCTCTGATCATTGACTCTCTCTGATCATTGACTCTGATCATTGACTCTCTCTGATCATTGACTCTCTCTGATCATTGACTCTCTCTGATCATTTACTCTGATCATTGACTCTCTCTGATCATTGACTCTGATCATTGACTCTGATCATTGACTCTGATCATTGACTCTGATCATTGACTCTCTCTGATCATTGACTCTGATCATTGACTCTCTCTGATCATTGACTCTCTCTGATCATTGACTCTCTCTGATCATTGACTCTGATCATTGACTCTCTCTGATCATTGACTCTCTCTGATCATTGACTCTCTCTGATCATTTACTCTGATAATTGACTCTCTCTGATCATTGACTCTGATCATTGACTCTGATCATTGACTCTCTCTGATCATTGACTCTGATCATTGACTCTGATCATTGACTCTGATCATTGACTCTGATCAATGACTCTGATCATTGACTCTGATCATTGACTCTCTCTGATCATTGACTCTCTCTGATCAATGACTCTGATAATTGACTCTGATCATTGACTCTGATAATTGACTCTCTCTGATCATTGACTCTGATCATTGACTCTGATCATTGACTCTGATCAATGACTCTGATCATTGACTCTGATCATTGACTCTCTCTGATCATTGACTCTCTCTGATCAATGACTCTCTTTGATCATTTACTCTGATCATTGACTCTCTCTGATCATTGACTCTCTCTGATCATTGACTCTGATCATTGACTCTGATCATTGACTCTGATCAATGACTCTGATCATTGACTCTGATCATTGACTCTCTCTGATCATTGACTCTCTCTGATCATTGACTCTCTTTGATCATTTACTCTGATCATTGACTCTCTCTGATCATTGACTCTCTCTGATCATTGACTCTGATCATTGACTCTCTCTGATCATTGACTCTGATCATTGACTCTGATCATTGACTCTGATCATTGACTCTCTCTGATCATTGACTCTGATCATTGACTCTGATCATTGACTCTGATCATTGACTCTGATCATTGACTCTGATCATTGACTCTGATCATTGACTCTCTCTGATCATTGACTCTCTCTGATCATTGACTCTCTCTGATCATTTACTCTGATCATTGACTCTCTCTGATCAATGACTCTGATCATTGACTCTGATCATTGACTCTGATCATTGACTCTCTCTGATCATTGACTCTCTCTGATCATTGACTCTGATCATTGACTATCTCTGATCATTGACTCTGATCATTGACTCTGATCATTGACTCTCTCTGATCATTGACTCTGATCATTGACTCCGATCATTGACTCCGATCATTGACTCTGATCATTGACTCTGATCATTGACTCTGATCATTGACTCTGATCATTGACTCTGATCATTGCCTCTGATCATTGACTCTATCTGATCATTGACTCTCTATGATCATTGACTCTGATCATTGACTCTCTCTGATCATTGACTCTGATCATTGACTGACTCTGATCATTGACTCTGATCATTCACTCTCTCTGATCATTGACTCTCTCTGATCATTTACTCTGATCATTGACTCTCTCTGATCATTGACTCTGATCATTGACTCTGATCATTGACTCTCTCTGATCATTGACTCTCTCTGATCATTGACTCTGATCATTGACTCTGATCATTGACTCTGATCATTGACTCTGATCATTGACTCTGATCAATGACTCTGATCATTGACTCTGATCATTGACTCTCTCTGATCATTGACTCTCTCTGATCAATGACTCTGATCATTGACTCTGATCATTGACTCTGATCAATGACTCTGATCATTGACTCTCTCTGATCATTGACTCTGATCATTGACTCTCTCTGATCATTGACTCTGATCATTGACTCTCTCTGATCATTGACTCTGATCATTGACTCTCTCTGATCATTGACTCTGATCATTGACTCTCTCTGATCATTGACTCTGATCATTGACTTTGATCATTGTCTCTCTCTGATCATTGACTCTGATCATTGACTCTGATCATTGACTCTCTCTGATCATTGACTCTGATCATTGACTCTGATCATTGACTCTGATCATTGACTCTGATCATTGACTCTCTCTGATCATTGACTCTGATCATTGACTCTGATCATTGACTGACTCTGATCATTGACTCTGATCATTGACTCTCTCTGATCATTGACTCTCTCTGATCATTGACTCTCTCTGATCATTTACTCTGATCATTGACTCTCTCTGATCATTGACTCTGATCATTGACTCTCTCTGATCATTGACTCTGATCATTGACTCTGATCATTGACTCTGATCATTGACTCTCTCTGATCATTGACTCTCTCTGATCATTGACTCTGATCATTGACTCTCTCTGATCATTGACTCTGATCATTGACTCTGATCATTGACTCTGATCATTGACTCTCTCTGATCATTGACTCTCTCTGATCATTGACTCTGATCATTGACTCTGATCATTGACTCTGATCATTGACTCTGATCATTGACTCTGATCATTGACTGACTCTGATCATTGACTCTGATCATTGACTCTGATCATTGACTGACTCTGATCATTGACTCTGATCATTGACTCTGATCATTGACTCTCTCTGATCATTGACTCTCTCTGATCATTGACTTTGATCATTGACTCTGATCATTGACTCTGATCATTGACTCTGATCATTGACTCTGATCATTGACTGACTCTGATCATTGACTCTGATCATTGACTCTCTCTGATCATTGACTCTGATCATTGACTCTCTCTGATCATTGACTCTCTCTGATCAATGACTCTGATAATTGACTCTGATCATTGACTCTGATCATTGACTCTCTCTGATCATTGACTCTCTCTGATCATTGACTTTGATCATTGACTCTGATCATTGACTGACTCTGATCATTGACTCTGATCATTGACTCTCTCTGATCATTGACTCTGATCATTGACTCTCTCTGATCATTGACTCTCTCTGATCAATGACTCTGATAATTGACTCTGATCATTGACTCTGATCATTGACTCTCTCTGATCATTGACTCTCTCTGATCAATGACTCTGATCATTGACTCTGATCATTGACTCTGATCATTGACTCTCTCTGATCATTGACTCTCTCTGATCATTGACTCTCTCTGATCATTGACTCTCTCTGATCATTGACTCTGATCATTGACTCTCTCTGATCATTGACTCTGATCATTGACTCTCTCTGATCATTGACTCTGATCATTGACTTTGATCATTGACTCTCTCTGATCATTGACTCTGATCATTGACTCTGATCATTGACTCTGATCATTGACTCTCTCTGATCATTGACTCTGATCATTGACTCTCTCTGATCATTGACTCTCTCTGATCATTGACTCTCTCTGATCATTGACTCTGATCATTGACTCTCTCTGATCATTGACTCTCTCTGATCATTGACTCTCTCTGATCATTTACTCTGATCATTGACTCTCTCTGATCATTGACTCTGATCATTGACTCTGATCATTGACTCTGATCATTGACTCTGATCATTGACTCTCTCTGATCATTGACTCTGATCATTGACTCTCTCTGATCATTGACTCTCTCTGATCATTGACTCTCTCTGATCATTGACTCTGATCATTGACTCTCTCTGATCATTGACTCTCTCTGATCATTGACTCTCTCTGATCATTTACTCTGATAATTGACTCTCTCTGATCATTGACTCTGATCATTGACTCTGATCATTGACTCTCTCTGATCATTGACTCTGATCATTGACTCTGATCATTGACTCTGATCATTGACTCTGATCAATGACTCTGATCATTGACTCTGATCATTGACTCTCTCTGATCATTGACTCTCTCTGATCAATGACTCTGATAATTGACTCTGATCATTGACTCTGATCATTGACTCTCTCTGATCATTGACTCTGATCATTGACTCTGATCATTGACTCTGATCAATGACTCTGATCATTGACTCTGATCATTGACTCTCTCTGATCATTGACTCTCTCTGATCAATGACTCTGATCATTGACTCTGATCATTGACTCTGATCATTGACTCTCTCTGATCATTGACTCTCTCTGATCATTGACTCTCTCTGATCATTGACTCTCTCTGATCATTGACTCTGATCATTGACTCTCTCTGATCATTGACTCTGATCATTGACTCTCTCTGATCATTGACTCTGATCATTGACTCTCTCTGATCATTGACTCTGATCATTGACTTTGATCATTGACTCTCTCTGATCATTGACTCTGATCATTGACTCTGATCATTGACTCTGATCATTGACTCTCTCTGATCATTGACTCTGATCATTGACTCTGATCATTGACTGACTCTGATCATTGACTCTGATCATTGACTCTCTCTGATCATTGACTCTCTCTGATCATTGACTCTCTCTGATCATTTACTCTGATCATTTACTCTGATCATTGACTCTCTCTGATCATTGACTCTCTCTGATCATTTACTCTGATCATTGACTCTCTCTGATCATTGACTCTGATCATTGACTCTGATCATTGACTCTGATCATTCACTCTCTCTGATCATTGACTCTCTCTGATCATTGACTCTGATCATTGACTCTGATCATTGACTCTGATCATTGACTCTGATCATTGACTCTGATCATTGACTGACTCTGATCATTGACTCTGATCATTGACTCTGATCATTGACTCTCTCTGATCATTGACTCTCTCTGATCATTGACTTTGATCATTGACTCTGATCATTGACTCTGATCATTGACTCTGATCATTGACTCTGATCATTGACTGACTCTGATCATTGACTCTGATCATTGACTCTCTCTGATCATTGACTCTGATCATTGACTCTCTCTGATCATTGACTCTCTCTGATCAATGACTCTGATAATTGACTCTGATCATTGACTCTGATCATTGACTCTCTCTGATCATTGACTCTCTCTGATCAATGACTCTGATCATTGACTCTGATCATTGACTCTCTCTGATCATTGACTCTCTCTGATCATTGACTCTCTCTGATCATTGACTCTCTCTGATCATTGACTCTGATCATTGACTCTCTCTGATCATTGACTCTGATCATTGACTCTCTCTGATCATTGACTCTGATCATTGACTTTGATCATTGACTCTCTCTGATCATTGACTCTGATCATTGACTCTGATCATTGACTCTGATCATTGACTCTCTCTGATCATTGACTCTGATCATTGACTCTCTCTGATCATTGACTCTCTCTGATCATTGACTCTCTCTGATCATTGACTCTGATCATTGACTCTCTCTGATCATTGACTCTCTCTGATCATTGACTCTCTCTGATCATTTACTCTGATCATTGACTCTCTCTGATCATTGACTCTGATCATTGACTCTGATCATTGACTCTGATCATTGACTCTGATCATTGACTCTCTCTGATCATTGACTCTGATCATTGACTCTCTCTGATCATTGACTCTCTCTGATCATTGACTCTCTCTGATCATTGACTCTGATCATTGACTCTCTCTGATCATTGACTCTCTCTGATCATTGACTCTCTCTGATCATTTACTCTGATCATTGACTCTCTCTGATCATTGACTCTGATCATTGACTCTGATCATTGACTCTCTCTGATCATTGACTCTGATCATTGACTCTGATCATTGACTCTGATCATTGACTCTGATCAATGACTCTGATCATTGACTCTGATCATTGACTCTCTCTGATCATTGACTCTCTCTGATCAATGACTCTGATAATTGACTCTGATCATTGACTCTGATCATTGACTCTCTCTGATCATTGACTCTGATCATTGACTCTGATCATTGACTCTGATCATTGACTCTGATCAATGACTCTGATCATTGACTCTGATCATTGACTCTCTCTGATCATTGACTCTCTCTGATCAATGACTCTGATCATTGACTCTGATCATTGACTCTGATCATTGACTCTCTCTGATCATTGACTCTCTCTGATCATTGACTCTCTCTGATCATTGACTCTCTCTGATCATTGACTCTGATCATTGACTCTCTCTGATCATTGACTCTGATCATTGACTCTCTCTGATCATTGACTCTGATCATTGACTCTCTCTGATCATTGACTCTGATCATTGACTTTGATCATTGACTCTCTCTGATCATTGACTCTGATCATTGACTCTGATCATTGACTCTGATCATTGACTCTCTCTGATCATTGACTCTGATCATTGACTCTGATCATTGACTGACTCTGATCATTGACTCTGATCATTGACTCTCTCTGATCATTGACTCTCTCTGATCATTGACTCTCTCTGATCATTTACTCTGATCATTTACTCTGATCATTGACTCTCTCTGATCATTGACTCTCTCTGATCATTTACTCTGATCATTGACTCTCTCTGATCATTGACTCTCTCTGATCATTGACTCTCTCTGATCATTGACTCTGATCATTGACTCTGATCATTGACTCTCTCTGATCATTGACTCTGATCATTGACTCTGATCATTGACTGACTCTGATCATTGACGCCGATCATTGACTCTCTCTGATCATTGATTCTCTCTGATCACTCTGATCATTGACTCTCTCTGATCATTGACTCTCTCTGATCATTGACTCTCTCTGATCATTGACTCTGATCATTGACTCTCTCTGATCATTGACTCTGATCATTGACTCTCTCTGATCATTGACTCTGATCATTGACTCTGATCATTGACTCTCTCTGATCATTGACTCTGATCATTGACTTTGATCATTGTCTCTCTCTGATCATTGACTCTGATCATTGACTCTCTCTGATCATTGACTCTGATCATTGACTCTGATCATTGACTCTGATCATTGACTCTGATCATTGACTCTGATCATTGACTCTGATCATTGACTGACTCTGATCATTGACTCTCTCTGATCATTGACTCTCTCTGATCATTGACTCTCTTTGATCATTTACTCTGATCATTGACTCTCTCTGATCATTTACTCTGATCATTGACTCTCTCTGATCATTGACTCTGATCATTGACTCTGATCATTGACTCTCTCTGATCATTGACTCTCTCTGATCATTGACTCTGATCATTGACTCTGATCATTGACTCTGATCATTGACTCTGATCATTGACTCTGATCATTGACTCTGATCAATGACTCTGATCATTGACTCTGATCATTGACTCTCTCTGATCATTGACTCTCTCTTATCAATGACTCTGATCATTGACTCTGATCATTGACTCTGATCAATGACTCTGATCATTGACTCTCTCTGATCATTGACTCTGATCATTGACTCTCTCTGATCATTGACTCTGATCATTGACTCTCTCTGATCATTGACTCTGATCATTGACTCTCTCTGATCATTGACTCTGATCATTGACTCTCTCTGATCATTGACTCTGATCATTGACTTTGATCATTGTCTCTCTCTGATCATTGACTCTGATCATTGACTCTGATCATTGACTCTCTCTGATCATTGACTCTGATCATTGACTCTGATCATTGACTCTGATCATTGACTCTGATCATTGACTCTCTCTGATCATTGACTCTGATCATTGACTCTGATCATTGACTGACTCTGATCATTGACTCTCTCTGATCATTGACTCTCTCTGATCATTGACTCTCTTTGATCATTTACTCTGATCATTGACTCTCTCTGATCATTGACTCTCTCTGATCATTGACTCTGATCATTGACTCTCTCTGATCATTGACTCTGATCATTGACTCTGATCATTGACTCTGATCATTGACTCTCTCTGATCATTGACTCTGATCATTGACTCTGATCATTGACTCTGATCATTGACTCTGATCATTGACTCTGATCATTGACTCTGATCATTGACTCTCTCTGATCATTGACTCTCTCTGATCATTGACTCTCTCTGATCATTTACTCTGATCATTGACTCTCTCTGATCAATGACTCTGATCATTGACTCTGATCATTGACTCTGATCATTGACTCTCTCTGATCATTGACTCTCTCTGATCATTGACTCTGATCATTGACTCTGATCATTGACTCTGATCATTGACTCTGATCATTGACTCTGATCATTGACTCTGATCAATGACTCTGATCATTGACTCTGATCATTGACTCTCTCTGATCATTGACTCTCTCTTATCAATGACTCTGATCATTGACTCTGATCATTGACTCTGATCAATGACTCTGATCATTGACTCTCTCTGATCATTGACTCTGATCATTGACTCTCTCTGATCATTGACTCTGATCATTGACTCTCTCTGATCATTGACTCTGATCATTGACTCTCTCTGATCATTGACTCTGATCATTGACTCTCTCTGATCATTGACTCTGATCATTGACTTTGATCATTGTCTCTCTCTGATCATTGACTCTGATCATTGACTCTGATCATTGACTCTCTCTGATCATTGACTCTGATCATTGACTCTGATCATTGACTCTGATCATTGACTCTGATCATTGACTCTCTCTGATCATTGACTCTGATCATTGACTCTGATCATTGACTGACTCTGATCATTGACTCTCTCTGATCATTGACTCTCTCTGATCATTGACTCTCTTTGATCATTTACTCTGATCATTGACTCTCTCTGATCATTGACTCTCTCTGATCATTGACTCTGATCATTGACTCTCTCTGATCATTGACTCTGATCATTGACTCTGATCATTGACTCTGATCATTGACTCTCTCTGATCATTGACTCTGATCATTGACTCTGATCATTGACTCTGATCATTGACTCTGATCATTGACTCTGATCATTGACTCTGATCATTGACTCTCTCTGATCATTGACTCTCTCTGATCATTGACTCTCTCTGATCATTTACTCTGATCATTGACTCTCTCTGATCAATGACTCTGATCATTGACTCTGATCATTGACTCTGATCATTGACTCTCTCTGATCATTGACTCTCTCTGATCATTGACTCTGATCATTGACTATCTCTGATCATTGACTCTGATCATTGACTCTGATCATTGACTCTCTCTGATCATTGACTCTGATCATTGACTCCGATCATTGACTCTGATCATTGACTCTGATCATTGACTCTGATCATTGACTCTCTCTGATCATTGACTCTGATCATTGACTCTGATCATTGACTCTGATCATTGCCTCTGATCATTGACTCTATCTGATCATTGACTCTCTATGATCATTGACTCTGATCATTGACTCTCTCTGATCATTGACTCTGATCATTGACTGACTCTGATCATTGACTCTGATCATTCACTCTCTCTGATCATTGACTCTCTCTGATCATTTACTCTGATCATTGACTCTCTCTGATCATTGACTCTGATCATTGACTCTGATCATTGACTCTCTCTGATCATTGACTCTCTCTGATCATTGACTCTGATCATTGACTCTGATCATTGACTCTGATCAATGACTCTGATCATTGACTCTGATCATTGACTCTCTCTGATCATTGACTCTCTCTGATCAATGACTCTGATCATTGACTCTGATCATTGACTCTGATCAATGACTCTGATCATTGACTCTCTCTGATCATTGACTCTGATCATTGACTCTCTCTGATCATTGACTCTGATCATTGACTCTCTCTGATCATTGACTCTGATCATTGACTCTCTCTGATCATTGACTCTGATCATTGACTCTCTCTGATCATTGACTCTGATCATTGACTTTGATCATTGTCTCTCTCTGATCATTGACTCTGATCATTGACTCTGATCATTGACTCTCTCTGATCATTGACTCTGATCATTGACTCTGATCATTGACTCTGATCATTGACTCTGATCATTGACTCTCTCTGATCATTGACTCTGATCATTGACTCTGATCATTGACTGACTCTGATCATTGACTCTGATCATTGACTCTCTCTGATCATTGACTCTCTCTGATCATTGACTCTCTCTGATCATTTACTCTGATCATTGACTCTCTCTGATCATTGACTCTGATCATTGACTCTCTCTGATCATTGACTCTGATCATTGACTCTGATCATTGACTCTGATCATTGACTCTCTCTGATCATTGACTCTCTCTGATCATTGACTCTGATCATTGACTCTCTCTGATCATTGACTCTCTCTGATCATTGACTCTGATCATTGACTCTGATCATTGACTCTGATCATTGACTCTGATCATTGACTCTGATCATTGACTGACTCTGATCATTGACTCTGATCATTGACTCTGATCATTGACTGACTCTGATCATTGACTCTGATCATTGACTCTGATCATTGACTCTCTCTGATCATTGACTCTCTCTGATCATTGACTTTGATCATTGACTCTGATCATTGACTCTGATCATTGACTCTGATCATTGACTCTGATCATTGACTGACTCTGATCATTGACTCTGATCATTGACTCTCTCTGATCATTGACTCTGATCATTGACTCTCTCTGATCATTGACTCTCTCTGATCAATGACTCTGATAATTGACTCTGATCATTGACTCTGATCATTGACTCTCTCTGATCATTGACTCTCTCTGATCATTGACTTTGATCATTGACTCTGATCATTGACTCTGATCATTGACTCTGATCATTGACTCTGATCATTGACTGACTCTGATCATTGACTCTGATCATTGACTCTCTCTGATCATTGACTCTGATCATTGACTCTCTCTGATCATTGACTCTCTCTGATCAATGACTCTGATAATTGACTCTGATCATTGACTCTGATCATTGACTCTCTCTGATCATTGACTCTCTCTGATCAATGACTCTGATCATTGACTCTGATCATTGACTCTGATCATTGACTCTCTCTGATCATTGACTCTCTCTGATCATTGACTCTCTCTGATCATTGACTCTCTCTGATCATTGACTCTGATCATTGACTCTCTCTGATCATTGACTCTGATCATTGACTCTCTCTGATCATTGACTCTGATCATTGACTTTGATCATTGACTCTCTCTGATCATTGACTCTGATCATTGACTCTGATCATTGACTCTGATCATTGACTCTCTCTGATCATTGACTCTGATCATTGACTCTCTCTGATCATTGACTCTCTCTGATCATTGACTCTCTCTGATCATTGACTCTGATCATTGACTCTCTCTGATCATTGACTCTCTCTGATCATTGACTCTCTCTGATCATTTACTCTGATCATTGACTCTCTCTGATCATTGACTCTGATCATTGACTCTGATCATTGACTCTGATCATTGACTCTCATCATTGACTCTCTCTGATCATTGACTCTGATCATTGACTCTCTCTGATCATTGACTCTCTCTGATCATTGACTCTCTCTGATCATTGACTCTGATCATTGACTCTCTCTGATCATTGACTCTCTCTGATCATTGACTCTCTCTGATCATTTACTCTGATCATTGACTCTCTCTGATCATTGACTCTGATCATTGACTCTGATCATTGACTCTCTCTGATCATTGACTCTGATCATTGACTCTGATCATTGACTCTGATCATTGACTCTGATCAATGACTCTGATCATTGACTCTGATCATTGACTCTCTCTGATCATTGACTCTCTCTGATCAATGACTCTGATAATTGACTCTGATCATTGACTCTGATCATTGACTCTCTCTGATCATTGACTCTGATCATTGACTCTGATCATTGACTCTGATCAATGACTCTGATCATTGACTCTGATCATTGACTCTCTGTGATCATTGACTCTCTCTGATCAATGACTCTGATCATTGACTCTGATCATTGACTCTGATCATTGACTCTCTCTGATCATTGACTCTCTCTGATCATTGACTCTCTCTGATCATTGACTCTCTCTGATCATTGACTCTGATCATTGACTCTCTGATCATTGACTCTGATCATTGACTCTCTCTGATCATTGACTCTGATCATTGACTCTCTCTGATCATTGACTCTGATCATTGACTTTGATCATTGACTCTCTCTGATCATTGACTCTGATCATTGACTCTGATCATTGACTCTGATCATTGACTCTCTCTGATCATTGACTCTGATCATTGACTCTGATCATTGACTGACTCTGATCATTGACTCTGATCATTGACTCTCTCTGATCATTGACTCTCTCTGATCATTGACTCTCTCTGATCATTTACTCTGATCATTTACTCTGATCATTGACTCTCTCTGATCATTGACTCTCTCTGATCATTTACTCTGATCATTGACTCTCTCTGATCATTGACTCTGATCATTGACTCTGATCATTGACTCTGATCATTCACTCTCTCTGATCATTGACTCTCTCTGATCATTGACTCTGATCATTGACTCTGATCATTGACTCTGATCATTGACTCTGATCATTGACTCTGATCATTGACTGACTCTGATCATTGACTCTGATCATTGACTCTGATCATTGACTCTCTCTGATCATTGACTCTCTCTGATCATTGACTTTGATCATTGACTCTGATCATTGACTCTGATCATTGACTCTGATCATTGACTCTGATCATTGACTGACTCTGATCATTGACTCTGATCATTGACTCTCTCTGATCATTGACTCTGATCATTGACTCTCTCTGATCATTGACTCTCTCTGATCAATGACTCTGATAATTGACTCTGATCATTGACTCTGATCATTGACTCTCTCTGATCATTGACTCTCTCTGATCAATGACTCTGATCATTGACTCTGATCATTGACTCTGATCATTGACTCTCTCTGATCATTGACTCTCTCTGATCATTGACTCTCTCTGATCATTGACTCTCTCTGATCATTGACTCTGATCATTGACTCTCTCTGATCATTGACTCTGATCATTGACTCTCTCTGATCATTGACTCTGATCATTGACTTTGATCATTGACTCTCTCTGATCATTGACTCTGATCATTGACTCTGATCATTGACTCTGATCATTGACTCTCTCTGATCATTGACTCTGATCATTGACTCTCTCTGATCATTGACTCTCTCTGATCATTGACTCTCTCTGATCATTGACTCTGATCATTGACTCTCTCTGATCATTGACTCTCTCTGATCATTGACTCTCTCTGATCATTTACTCTGATCATTGACTCTCTCTGATCATTGACTCTGATCATTGACTCTGATCATTGACTCTGATCATTGACTCTGATCATTGACTCTCTCTGATCATTGACTCTGATCATTGACTCTCTCTGATCATTGACTCTCTCTGATCATTGACTCTCTCTGATCATTGACTCTGATCATTGACTCTCTCTGATCATTGACTCTCTCTGATCATTGACTCTCTCTGATCATTTACTCTGATCATTGACTCTCTCTGATCATTGACTCTGATCATTGACTCTGATCATTGACTCTCTCTGATCATTGACTCTGATCATTGACTCTGATCATTGACTCTGATCATTGACTCTGATCAATGACTCTGATCATTGACTCTGATCATTGACTCTCTCTGATCATTGACTCTCTCTGATCAATGACTCTGATAATTGACTCTGATCATTGACTCTGATCATTGACTCTCTCTGATCATTGACTCTGATCATTGACTCTGATCATTGACTCTGATCATTGACTCTGATCAATGACTCTGATCATTGACTCTGATCATTGACTCTCTCTGATCATTGACTCTCTCTGATCAATGACTCTGATCATTGACTCTGATCATTGACTCTGATCATTGACTCTCTCTGATCATTGACTCTCTCTGATCATTGACTCTCTCTGATCATTGACTCTCTCTGATCATTGACTCTGATCATTGACTCTCTCTGATCATTGACTCTGATCATTGACTCTCTCTGATCATTGACTCTGATCATTGACTCTCTCTGATCATTGACTCTGATCATTGACTTTGATCATTGACTCTCTCTGATCATTGACTCTGATCATTGACTCTGATCATTGACTCTGATCATTGACTCTCTCTGATCATTGACTCTGATCATTGACTCTGATCATTGACTGACTCTGATCATTGACTCTGATCATTGACTCTCTCTGATCATTGACTCTCTCTGATCATTGACTCTCTCTGATCATTTACTCTGATCATTTACTCTGATCATTGACTCTCTCTGATCATTGACTCTCTCTGATCATTTACTCTGATCATTGACTCTCTCTGATCATTGACTCTCTCTGATCATTGACTCTCTCTGATCATTGACTCTGATCATTGACTCTCTCTGATCATTGACTCTCTCTGATCATTGACTCTCTCTGATCATTGACTCTGATCATTGACTCTGATCATTGACTCTGATCATTGACTCTCTCTGATCATTGACTCTCTCTGGTCATTGACTCTGATCATTGACTCTGATCATTGACTCTGATCATTGACTCTCTCTGATCATTGACTCTGATCATTGACTCTGATCATTGACTGACTCTGATCATTGACGCCGATCATTGACTCTCTCTGATCATTGATTCTCTCTGATCACTCTGATCATTGACTCTCTCTGATCATTGACTCTCTCTGATCATTGACTCTCTCTGATCATTGACTCTGATCATTGACTCTCTCTGATCATTGACTCTGATCATTGACTCTCTCTGATCATTGACTCTGATCATTGACTCTGATCATTGACTCTCTCTGATCATTGACTCTGATCATTGACTTTGATCATTGTCTCTCTCTGATCATTGACTCTGATCATTGACTCTCTCTGATCATTGACTCTGATCATTGACTCTGATCATTGACTCTGATCATTGACTCTGATCATTGACTCTGATCATTGACTCTGATCATTGACTGACTCTGATCATTGACTCTCTCTGATCATTGACTCTGATCATTGACTCTGATCATTGACTCTGATCATTGACTCTGATCATTGACTCTGATCATTGACTCTGATCATTGACTGACTCTGATCATTGACTCTCTCTGATCATTGACTCTCTCTGATCATTGACTCTCTTTGATCATTTACTCTGATCATTGACTCTCTCTGATCATTTACTCTGATCATTGACTCTCTCTGATCATTGACTCTGATCATTGACTCTGATCATTGACTCTCTCTGATCATTGACTCTGATCATTGACTCTGATCATTGACTCTGATCATTGACTCTGATCATTGACTCTGATCATTGACTCTGATCAATGACTCTGATCATTGACTCTGATCATTGACTCTCTCTGATCATTGACTCTCTCTGATCAATGACTCTGATCATTGACTCTGATCATTGACTCTGATCAATGACTCTGATCATTGACTCTCTCTGATCATTGACTTTGATCATTGTCTCTCTCTGATCATTGACTCTGATCATTGACTCTGATCATTGACTCTCTCTGATCATTGACTCTGATCATTGACTCTGATCATTGACTCTGATCATTGACTCTGATCATTGACTCTCTCTGATCATTGACTCTGATCATTGACTCTGATCATTGACTGACTCTGATCATTGACTCTCTCTGATCATTGACTCTCTCTGATCATTGACTCTCTTTGATCATTTACTCTGATCATTGACTCTCTCTGATCATTGACTCTCTCTGATCATTGACTCTGATCATTGACTCTCTCTGATCATTGACTCTGATCATTGACTCTGATCATTGACTCTGATCATTGACTCTCTCTGATCATTGACTCTCTCTGATCATTGACTCTGATCATTGACTCTGATCATTGACTATGATCATTGACTCTGATCATTGACTGACTCTGATCATTGACTCTGATCATTGACTCTCTCTGATCATTGACTCTGATCATTGACTCTGATCATTGACTCTGATCATTGACTCTGAACATTGACTCTCTCTGATCATTGACTCTCTCTGATCATTGACTCTCTCTGATCATTTACTCTGATCATTGACTCTCTCTGATCAATGACTCTGATCATTGAATCTGATGATTGACTCTGATCAATGACTCTGATCATTGACTCTGATCATTGACTCTCTCTGATCATTGACTCTCTCTGATCATTGACTCTGATCATTGACTATCTCTGATCATTGACTCTGATCATTGACTCTGATCATTGACTCTCTCTGATCATTGACTCTGATCATTGACTCCGATCATTGACTCTGATCATTGACTCTGATCATTGACTCTGATCATTGACTCTCTCTGATCATTGACTCTGATCATTGACTCTGATCATTGACTCTGATCATTGACTCTGATCATTGACTCTATCTGATCATTGACTCTCTATGATCATTGACTCTGATCATTGACTCTCTCTGATCATTGACTCTGATCATTGACTGACTCTGATCATTGACTCTGATCATTCACTCTCTCTGATCATTGACTCTCTCTGATCATTTACTCTGATCATTGACTCTCTCTGATCATTGACTCTGATCATTGACTCTGATCATTGACTCTCTCTGATCATTGACTCTCTCTGATCATTGACTCTGATCATTGACTCTGATCATTGACTCTGATCATTGACTCTGATCATTGACTCTGATCAATGACTCTGATCATTGACTCTGATCATTGACTCTCTCTGATCATTGACTCTCTCTGATCAATGACTCTGATCATTGACTCTGATCATTGACTCTGATCATTGACTCTCTCTGATCATTGACTCTCTCTGATCATTGACTCTGATCATTGACTCTCTCTGATCATTGACTCTGATCATTGACTCTCTCTGATCATTGACTCTGATCATTGACTCTCTCTGATCATTGACTCTGATCATTGACTCTCTCTGATCATTGACTCTGATCATTGACTTTGATCATTGTCTCTCTCTGATCATTGACTCTGATCATTGACTCTGATCATTGACTCTCTCTGATCATTGACTCTGATCATTGACTCTGATCATTGACTCTGATCATTGACTCTGATCATTGACTCTCTCTGATCATTGACTCTGATCATTGACTCTGATCATTGACTGACTCTGATCATTGACTCTGATCATTGACTCTCTCTGATCATTGACTCTCTCTGATCATTGACTCTCTCTGATCATTTCCTCTGATCATTGACTCTCTCTGATCATTGACTCTGATCATTGACTCTCTCTGATCATTGACTCTGATCATTGACTCTGATCATTGACTCTGATCATTGACTCTCTCTGATCATTGACTCTCTCTGATCATTGACTCTGATCATTGACTCTGATCATTGACTCTGATCATTGACTCTGATCATTGACTCTAATCATTGACTCTGATCATTGACTGACTCTGATCATTGACTCTGATCATTGACTCTCTCTGATCATTGACTCTGATCATTGACTCTGATCATTGACTCTGATCATTGACTGACTCTGATCATTGACTCTGATCATTGACTCTCTCTGATCATTGACTCTCTCTGATCATTGACTCTCTCTGATCATTTACTCTGATCATTGACTCTCTCTGATCATTGACTCTGATCATTGACTCTGATCATTGACTCTGATCATTGACTCTCTCTGATCATTGACTCTCTCTGATCATTGACTCTGATCATTGACTCTGATCATTGACTCTGATCATTGACTCTGATCATTGACTCTGATCATTGACTCTGATCATTGACTGACTCTGATCATTGACTCTGATCATTGACTCTGATCATTGACTCTCTCTGATCATTGACTCTCTCTGATCATTGACTTTGATCATTGACTCTGATCATTGACTCTGATCATTGACTCTGATCATTGACTCTGATCATTGACTGACTCTGATCATTGACTCTGATCATTGACTCTCTCTGATCATTGACTCTGATCATTGACTCTCTCTGATCATTGACTCTCTCTGATCAATGACTCTGATAATTGACTCTGATCATTGACTCTGATCATTGACTCTCTCTGATCATTGACTCTCTCTGATCAATGACTCTGATAATTGACTCTGATCATTGACTCTGATCATTGACTCTCTCTGATCATTGACTCTCTCTGATCAATGACTCTGATCATTGACTCTGATCATTGACTCTGATCATTGACTCTGATCATTGACTCTCTCTGATCATTGACTCTCTCTGATCATTGACTCTCTCTGATCATTGACTCTCTCTGATCATTGACTCTGATCATTGACTCTCTCTGATCATTGACTCTGATCATTGACTCTCTCTGATCATTGACTCTGATCATTGACTTTGATCATTGACTCTCTCTGATCATTGACTCTGATCATTGACTCTGATCATTGACTCTGATCATTGACTCTCTCTGATCATTGACTCTGATCATTGACTCTCTCTGATCATTGACTCTCTCTGATCATTGACTCTCATCATTGACTCTCTCTGATCATTGACTCTCTCTGATCATTTACTCTGATCATTGACTCTCTCTGATCATTGACTCTGATCATTGACTCTGATCATTGACTCTCTCTGATCATTGACTCTGATCATTGACTCTGATCATTGACTCTGATCATTGACTCTGATCAATGACTCTGATCATTGACTCTGATCATTGACTCTCTCTGATCATTGACTCTCTCTGATCAATGACTCTGATAATAGACTCTGATCATTGACTCTGATCATTGACTCTCTCTGATCATTGACTCTGATCATTGACTCTGATCATTGACTCTGATCATTGACTCTGATCAATGACTCTGATCATTGACTCTGATCATTGACTCTCTCTGATCATTGACTCTCTCTGATCATTGACTCTCTCTGATCATTGACTCTCTCTGATCATTGACTCTGATCATTGACTCTCTCTGATCATTGACTCTGATCATTGACTCTCTCTGATCATTGACTCTGATCATTGACTCTCTCTGATCATTGACTCTGATCATTGACTTTGATCATTGACTCTCTCTGATCATTGACTCTGATCATTGACTCTGATCATTGACTCTGATCATTGACTCTCTCTGATCATTGACTCTGATCATTGACTCTGATCATTGACTGACTCTGATCATTGACTCTGATCATTGACTCTCTCTGATCATTGACTCTCTCTGATCATTGACTCTCTCTGATCATTTACTCTGATCATTTACTCTGATCATTGACTCTCTCTGATCATTGACTCTCTCTGATCATTTACTCTGATCATTGACTCTCTCTGATCATTGACTCTCTCTGATCATTGACTCTCTCTGATCATTGACTCTGATCATTGACTCTCTCCGATCATTGACTCTCTCTGATCATTGACTCTCTCTGATCATTGACTCTGATCATTGACTCTGATCATTGACTCTGATCATTGACTCTCTCTGATCATTGACTCTCTCTGGTCATTGACTCTGATCATTGACTCTGATCATTGACTCTGATCATTGACTCTCTCTGATCATTGACTCTGATCATTGACTCTGATCATTGACTGACTCTGATCATTGACGCCGATCATTGACTCTCTCTGATCATTGATTCTCTCTGATCACTCTGATCATTGACTCTCTCTGATCATTGACTCTCTCTGATCATTGACTCTCTCTGATCATTGACTCTGATCATTGACTCTCTCTGATCATTGACTCTGATCATTGACTCTCTCTGATCATTGACTCTGATCATTGACTCTGATCATTGACTCTCTCTGATCATTGACTCTGTTCAATGACTCTGATCATTGACTCTCTCTGATCATTGACTCTGATCATTGACTCTCTCTGATCATTGACTCTGATCATTGAATCTCTCTGATCATTGACTCTGATCATTGACTCTGATCATTGACTCTGATCATTGACTCTGATCATTGACTCTGATCAATGACTCTGATCATTGACTCTCTCTGATCATTGACTCTGATCATTGACTCTCTCTGATCATTGACTCTGATCATTGACTCTGATCATTGACTCTGATCATTGACTCTGATCATTGACTCTGATCATTGACTCTCTCTGATCATTGACTCTGATCATTGACTCTGATCATTGACTCTGATCATTGACTCTGATCATTGACTCTCTCTGATCATTGACTCTGATCATTGACTCTGATCATTCTCTCTGATCATTCTCTCCGATCATTGACTCTGATCATTGACTCTGATCATTGACTCTCTCTGATCATTGACTCTGATCATTGACTCTCTCTGATCATTGACTCTGATCATTGACACTCTCTGATCATTGACTCTGATCAATGACTCTGATCATTCTCTCTGATCATTCTCTCTGATCATTGACTCTCTCTGATCATTGACTCTGATCATTGACTCTCTCTGATCATTGACTCTGATCATTGACTCTCTCTGATCATTGACTCTCTCTGATCATTGACTCTGATCATTGACTCTCTCTGATCATTGACTCTGATCATTGACTCTGATCATTCTCTCTGATCATTCTCTCCGATCATTGACTCTGATCATTGACTCTGATCATTGACTCTCTCTGATCATTGACTCTGATCATTGACTCTCTCTGATCATTGACTCTGATCATTGACTCTGATCATTGACTCTCTCTGATCATTCTCTCTGATCATTGACTCTCTCTGATCATTGACTCTGATCATTGACTCTCTCTGATCAATGACTCTGATCATTGACTCTCTCTGATCATTGACTCTGATCATTGACTCTCTCTGATCATTGACTCTCTCTGATCATTGACTCTGATCATTGACTCTCTCTGATCAATGACTCTGATCATTGACTCTCTCTGATCATTGACTCTGATCATTGACTCTCTCTGATCATTGACTCTCTCTGATCATTGACTCTGATCATTGACTCTCTCTGATCAATGACTCTGATCATTGACTCTCTCTGATCATTGACTCTGATCATTGACTCTCTCTGATCATTGACTCTCTCTGATCATTGACTCTGATCATTGACTCTCTCTGATCATTGACTCTGATCATTGACTCTCTCTGATCATTGGCTCTGATCATTGACTCTGATCAATGACTCTGATCATTCTCTCTGATCATTCTCTCTGATCATTGACTCTCTCTGATCATTGACTCTGATCATTGACTCTCTCTGATCAATGACTCTGATCATTGACTCTCTCTGATCATTGACTCTGATCATTGACTCTCTCTGATCATTGACTCTCTCTGATCATTGACTCTGATCATTGACTCTCTCTGATCATTGACTCTGATCATTGACTCTCTCTGATCATTGGCTCTGATCATTGACTCTGATCATTGACTCTGATCATTGACTCTGATCATTGACTCTGATCATTGACTCTCTCTGACCATTGACTCTGATCATTGACTCTGATAATTGACTCTCTCTGATCATTGACTCTGATCATTGACTCTCTCTGATCAATGACTCTGATCATTGACTCTCTCTGATCATTTACTCTGATCATTGACTCTCTCTGATCATTGACTCTCTCTGACCATTGACTCTGATCATTGACTCTGATCATTGACTCTCTCTGATCATTGACTCTGATCATTGACTCTCTCTGATCAATGACTCTGATCATTGACTCTCTCTGATCATTTACTCTGATCATTGACTCTCTCTGATCATTGACTCTCTCTGATCATTGACTCTGATCATTGACTCTCTCTGATCATTGACTCTGATCATTGACTCTGATCATTGACTCTGATCATTGACTCTGATCATTGACTCTGATCATTGACGCTCTCTGATCATTGACTCTGATCATTGACTCTGATCATTGACTCTGATCATTGACTCTGATCATTGACTCTCTCTGATCATTGACTCTGATCAATGACTCTCTCTGATCATTGACTCTGATCATTGACTCTGATCATTGACTCTGATCATTGACTCTCTCTGATCATTGACTCTGATCATTGACTCTGATCATTGACTCTGATCATTGACTCTGATCAATGACTCTGATCATTGACTCTCTCTGATCATTGACTCTGATCATTGACTCTCTCTGATCATTGACTCTGATCAATGACTCTGATCATTGACTCTCTCTGATCATTGACTCTGATCATTGACTCTCTCTGATCATTGACTCTGATCATTGAATCTCTCTGATCATTGACTCTGATCATTGACTCTGATCATTGAATCTCTCTGATCATTGACTCTGATCATTGACTCTGATCATTGAATCTCTCTGATCATTGACTCTGATCATTGACTCTGATCAATGAATCTCTCTGATCATTGACTCTGATCATTGACTCTGATCATTGAATCTCTCTGATCATTGACTCTGATCATTGACTCTGATCATTGACTCTCTCTGATCATTCTCTCTGATCATTGACTCTGATCATTGACTCTCTCTGATCATTGACTCTCTCTGATCATTGACTCTGATCATTGACTCTGATCATTGACTCTCTCTGATCATTGACTCTGATCAATGACTCTGATCATTGACTCTGATCATTGACTCTGATCATTGACTCTGATCATTGACTCTCTCTGATCATTGACTCTGATCATTCTCTCTGATCATTCTCTCCGATCATTGACTCTGATCATTGACTCTGATCACTGACTCTCTCTGATCATTGACTCTCTCTGATCATTGACTCTGATCATTGACTCTCTCTGATCATTGGCTCTGATCATTGACTCTGATCAATGACTCTGATCATTGACTCTCTCTGATCATTCTCTCTGATCATTCACTCTGATCATTGACTCTGATCATTGACTCTCTCTGATCATTCACTCTGATCATTGACTCTCTCTGATCATTGACTCTCTCTGATCATTGACTCTGATCAATGACTCTGATCATTGACTCTCTCTGATCATTGACTCTGATCATTGACTCTGATCATTGACTCTGATCATTGACTCTCTCTGATCATTGACTCTGATCAATGACTCTGATCATTGACTCTCTCTGATCATTGACTCTGATCATTGACTCTCTCTGATCATTGACTCTGATCATTGAATCTCTCTGATCATTGACTCTGATCATTGACTCTGATCATTGAATCTCTCTGATCATTGACTCTGATCATTGACTCTGATCATTGAATCTCTCTGATCATTGACTCTGATCATTGACTCTGATCAATGAATCTCTCTGATCATTGACTCTGATCATTGACTCTGATCATTGAATCTCTCTGATCATTGACTCTGATCATTGACTCTGATCATTGACTCTCTCTGATCATTCTCTCTGATCATTGACTCTGATCATTGACTCTCTCTGATCATTGACTCTCTCTGATCATTGACTCTGATCATTGACTCTGATCATTGACTCTCTCTGATCATTGACTCTGATCAATGACTCTGATCATTGACTCTGATCATTGACTCTGATCATTGACTCTGATCATTGACTCTCTCTGATCATTGACTCTGATCATTCTCTCTGATCATTCTCTCCGATCATTGACTCTGATCATTGACTCTGATCACTGACTCTCTCTGATCATTGACTCTCTCTGATCATTGACTCTGATCATTGACTCTCTCTGATCATTGGCTCTGATCATTGACTCTGATCAATGACTCTGATCATTGACTCTCTCTGATCATTCTCTCTGATCATTCACTCTGATCATTGACTCTGATCATTGACTCTCTCTGATCATTCACTCTGATCATTGACTCTCTCTGATCATTGACTCTCTCTGATCATTGACTCTGATCATTGACTCTGATCATTGACTCTGATCATTGACTCTGATCATTGACTCTGATCATTGACTGACTCTGTTCATTGACTCTGATCATTGACTCTGATAATCGACTCTCTCTGATCATTGACTCTGATCATTGACTCTCTCTGATCAATGACTCTGATCATTGACTCTCTCTGATCATTCTCTCTGATCATTGACTCTGATCATTGACTCTCTCTGATCATTGACTCTCTCTGATCATTGACTCTCTCTGATCATTGACTCTCTCTGATCATTGACTCTGATCATTGACTCTCTCTGATCATTGACTCTGATCATTGACTCTCTCTGATCGTTGGCTCTGATCATTGACTCTGATCAATGACTCTGATCATTCTCTCTGATCATTCTCTCTGATCATTGACTCTCTCTGATCATTGACTCTGATCATTGACTCTCTCTGATCAATGACTCTGATCATTGACTCTCTCTGATCATTGACTCTGATCATTGACTCTCTCTGATCATTGACTCTCTCTGATCATTGACTCTGATCATTGACTCTCTCTGATCATTGACTCTGATCATTGACTCTCTCTGATCATTGGCTCTGATCATTGACTCTGATCATTGACTCTGATCATTGACTCTGATCATTGACTCTCTCTGACCATTGACTCTGATCATTGACTCTGATAATTGACTCTCTCTGATCATTGACTCTGATCATTGACTCTCTCTGATCAATGACTCTGATCATTGACTCTCTCTGATCATTTACTCTGATCATTGACTCTCTCTGATCATTGACTCTCTCTGACCATTGACTCTGATCATTGACTCTGATCATTGACTCTCTCTGATCATTGACTCTGATCATTGACTCTCTCTGATCAATGACTCTGATCATTGACTCTCTCTGATCATTTACTCTGATCATTGACTCTCTCTGATCATTGACTCTCTCTGATCATTGACTCTGATCATTGACTCTCTCTGATCATTGACTCTCTCTGATCATTGACTCTGATCATTGACTCTCTCTGATCATTGACTCTCTCTGATCATTGACTCTGATCATTGACTCTGATCATTGACTCTGATCATTGACTCTGATCATTGACTCTCTCTGATCATTGACTCTGATCATTGACTCTGATCATTGACTCTGATCATTGACTCTGATCATTGACTCTCTCTGATCATTGACTCTGATCAATGACTCTGATCATTGACTCTCTCTGATCATTGACTCTGATCATTGATTCTGATCATTGACTCTCTCTGATCATTGACTCTGATCAATGACTCTGATCATTGACTCTGATCATTGACTCTCTCTGATCATTGACTCTCTCTGATCATTGACTCTCTCTGATCATTGACTCTGATCATTGACTCTCTCTGATCATTGACTCTCTCTGATCATTGACTCTGATCATTGACTCTCTCTGATCATTGACTCTCTCTGATCATTGACTCTGATCATTGACTCTGATCATTGACTCTGATCATTGACTCTCTCTGATCATTGACTCTGATCATTGACTCTGATCATTGACTCTGATCATTGACTCTCTCTGATCATTGACTCTCTCTGATCATTGACTCTGATCATTGACTCTGATCATTGACTCTGATCATTGACTCTGATCATTGACTCTGATCATTGACTCTCTCTGATCATTGACTCTGATCAATGACTCTGATCATTGACTCTGATCATTGACTCTCTCTGATCATTGACTCTGATCATTGAATCTCTCTGATCATTGACTCTGATCATTGAATCTCTCTGATCATTGACTCTGATCATTGACTCTGATCATTGAATCTCTCTGATCATTGACTCTGATCAATGACTCTGATCATTGACTCTCTCTGATCATTGACTCTGATCATTGACTCTGATCATTGACTCTGATCATTGACTCTCTCTGATCATTGACTCTGATCAATGACTCTGATCATTGACTCTCTCTGATCATTGACTCTGATCATTGACTCTCTCTGATCATTGACTCTGATCATTGAATCTCTCCGATCATTGACTCTGATCATTGACTCTGATCATTGAATCTCTCTGATCATTGACTCTGATCATTGACTCTGATCATTGAATCTCTCTGATCATTGACTCTGATCATTGACTCTGATCATTGAATCTCTCTGATCATTGACTCTGATCATTGACTCTGATCATTGAATCTCTCTGATCATTGACTCTGATCATTGACTCTGATCATTGAATCTCTCTGATCATTGACTCTGATCATTGACTCTGATCATTGAATCTCTCTGATCATTGACTCTGATCATTGACTCTGATCATTGAATCTCTCTGATCATTGACTCTGATCATTGACTCTGATCATTGAATCTCTCTGATCATTGACTCTGATCATTGACTCTGATCATTGAATCTCTCTGATCATTGACTCTGATCATTGACTCTGATCATTGACTCTCTCTGATCATTCTCTCTGATCATTGACTCTGATCATTGACTCTCTCTGATCATTGACTCTCTCTGATCATTGACTCTCTCTGATCATTGACTCTGATCATTGACTCTCTCTGATCATTGACTCTCTCTGATCATTGACTCTGATCATTGACTCTCTCTGATCATTGACTCTCTCTGATCATTGACTCTGATCATTGACTCTGATCATTGACTCTGATCATTGACTCTCTCTGATCATTGACTCTGATCATTGACTCTGATCATTGACTCTGATCATTGACTCTCTCTGATCATTGACTCTCTCTGATCATTGACTCTGATCATTGACTCTGATCATTGACTCTGATCATTGACTCTGATCATTGACTCTGATCATTGACTCTCTCTGATCATTGACTCTGATCAATGACTCTGATCATTGACTCTCTCTGATCATTGACTCTGATCATTGACTCTGATCATTGACTCTCTATGATCATTGACTCTAATCAATGACTCTGATCATTGACTCTGATCATTGACTCTCTCTGATCATTGACTCTGATCATTGAATCTCTCTGATCATTGACTCTGATCATTGAATCTCTCTGATCATTGACTCTGATCATTGACTCTGATCATTGAATCTCTCTGATCATTGACTCTGATCAATGACTCTGATCATTGACTCTCTCTGATCATTGACTCTGATCATTGACTCTGATCATTGACTCTGATCATTGACTCTCTCTGATCATTGACTCTGATCAATGACTCTGATCATTGACTCTCTCTGATCATTGACTCTGATCATTGACTCTCTCTGATCATTGACTCTGATCATTGAATCTCTCCGATCATTGACTCTGATCATTGACTCTGATCATTGAATCTCTCTGATCATTGACTCTGATCATTGACTCTGATCATTGAATCTCTCTGATCATTGACTCTGATCATTGACTCTGATCATTGAATCTCTCTGATCATTGACTCTGATCATTGACTCTGATCATTGAATCTCTCTGATCATTGACTCTGATCATTGACTCTGATCATTGAATCTCTCTGATCATTGACTCTGATCATTGACTCTGATCATTGAATCTCTCTGATCATTGACTCTGATCATTGACTCTGATCATTGAATCTCTCTGATCATTGACTCTGATCATTGACTCTGATCATTGAATCTCTCTGATCATTGACTCTGATCATTGACTCTGATCATTGAATCTCTCTGATCATTGACTCTGATCATTGACTCTGATCATTGACTCTCTCTGATCATTCTCTCTGATCATTGACTCTGATCATTGACTCTCTCTGATCATTGACTCTGATCAATGACTCTGATCATTGACTCTGATCATTGACTCTGATCATTGACTCTGATCATTGACTCTGATCATTGACTCTCTCTGATCATTGACTCTGATCATTCTCTCTGATCATTCTCTCCGATCATTGACTCTGATCATTGACTCTGATCACTGACTCTCTCTGATCATTGACTCTCTCGGATCATTGACTCTGATCATTGACTCTCTCTGATCATTGGCTCTGATCATTGACTCTGATCAATGACTCTGATCATTCTCTCTGATCATTCACTCTGATCATTGACTCTGATCAATGACTCTGCTCATTCTCTCTGATCATTCTCTCTGATCATTGACTCTCTCTGATCATTGACTCTCTCTGATCATTGACTCTGATCATTGACTCTCTCTGATCATTGACTCTGATCATTGACTCTCTCTGATCATTGACTCTGATCATTGACTCTCTCTGATCATTGGCTCTGATCATTGACTCTGATCATTGACTCTGATCATTGACTCTGATCATTGACTCTCTCTGACCATTGACTCTGATCATTGACTCTGATCATTGACTCTCTCTGATCATTGACTCTGATCATTGACTCTCTCTGATCATTGGCTCTGATCATTGACTCTCTCTGATCATTCTCTCTGATCATTCACTCTGATCATTGACTCTGATCATTGACTCTCTCTGATCATTCACTCTGATCATTGACTCTCTCTGATCATTGACTCTCTCTGATCATTGACTCTGATCAATGACTCTGATCATTGACTCTCTCTGATCATTGACTCTGATCATTGACTCTGATCATTGACTCTGATCATTGACTCTCTCTGATCATTGACTCTGATCAATGACTCTGATCATTGACTCTCTCTGATCATTGACTCTGATCATTGACTCTCTCTGATCATTGACTCTGATCATTGAATCTCTCTGATCATTGACTCTGATCATTGACTCTGATCATTGAATCTCTCTGATCATTGACTCTGATCATTGACTCTGATCATTGAATCTCTCTGATCATTGACTCTGATCATTGACTCTGATCAATGAATCTCTCTGATCATTGACTCTGATCATTGACTCTGATCATTGAATCTCTCTGATCATTGACTCTGATCATTGACTCTGATCATTGACTCTCTCTGATCATTCTCTCTGATCATTGACTCTGATCATTGACTCTCTCTGATCATTGACTCTCTCTGATCATTGACTCTGATCATTGACTCTGATCATTGACTCTCTCTGATCATTGACTCTGATCAATGACTCTGATCATTGACTCTGATCATTGACTCTGATCATTGACTCTGATCATTGACTCTCTCTGATCATTGACTCTGATCATTCTCTCTGATCATTCTCTCCGATCATTGACTCTGATCATTGACTCTGATCACTGACTCTCTCTGATCATTGACTCTCTCTGATCATTGACTCTGATCATTGACTCTCTCTGATCATTGGCTCTGATCATTGACTCTGATCAATGACTCTGATCATTGACTCTCTCTGATCATTCTCTCTGATCATTCACTCTGATCATTGACTCTGATCATTGACTCTCTCTGATCATTCACTCTGATCATTGACTCTCTCTGATCATTGACTCTCTCTGATCATTGACTCTGATCATTGACTCTGATCATTGACTCTGATCATTGACTCTGATCATTGACTCTGATCATTGACTGACTCTGTTCATTGACTCTGATCATTGACTCTGATAATCGACTCTCTCTGATCATTGACTCTGATCATTGACTCTCTCTGATCAATGACTCTGATCATTGACTCTCTCTGATCATTCTCTCTGATCATTGACTCTGATCATTGACTCTCTCTGATCATTGACTCTCTCTGATCATTGACTCTCTCTGATCATTGACTCTCTCTGATCATTGACTCTGATCATTGACTCTCTCTGATCATTGACTCTGATCATTGACTCTCTCTGATCGTTGGCTCTGATCATTGACTCTGATCAATGACTCTGATCATTCTCTCTGATCATTCTCTCTGATCATTGACTCTCTCTGATCATTGACTCTGATCATTGACTCTCTCTGATCAATGACTCTGATCATTGACTCTCTCTGATCATTGACTCTGATCATTGACTCTCTCTGATCATTGACTCTCTCTGATCATTGACTCTGATCATTGACTCTCTCTGATCATTGACTCTGATCATTGACTCTCTCTGATCATTGGCTCTGATCATTGACTCTGATCATTGACTCTGATCATTGACTCTGATCATTGACTCTCTCTGACCATTGACTCTGATCATTGACTCTGATAATTGACTCTCTCTGATCATTGACTCTGATCATTGACTCTCTCTGATCAATGACTCTGATCATTGACTCTCTCTGATCATTTACTCTGATCATTGACTCTCTCTGATCATTGACTCTCTCTGACCATTGACTCTGATCATTGACTCTGATCATTGACTCTCTCTGATCATTGACTCTGATCATTGACTCTCTCTGATCAATGACTCTGATCATTGACTCTCTCTGATCATTTACTCTGATCATTGACTCTCTCTGATCATTGACTCTCTCTGATCATTGACTCTGATCATTGACTCTCTCTGATCATTGACTCTCTCTGATCATTGACTCTGATCATTGACTCTCTCTGATCATTGACTCTCTCTGATCATTGACTCTGATCATTGACTCTGATCATTGACTCTGATCATTGACTCTGATCATTGACTCTCTCTGATCATTGACTCTGATCATTGACTCTGATCATTGACTCTGATCATTGACTCTGATCATTGACTCTCTCTGATCATTGACTCTGATCAATGACTCTGATCATTGACTCTCTCTGATCATTGACTCTGATCATTGATTCTGATCATTGACTCTCTCTGATCATTGACTCTGATCAATGACTCTGATCATTGACTCTGATCATTGACTCTCTCTGATCATTGACTCTCTCTGATCATTGACTCTCTCTGATCATTGACTCTGATCATTGACTCTCTCTGATCATTGACTCTCTCTGATCATTGACTCTGATCATTGACTCTCTCTGATCATTGACTCTCTCTGATCATTGACTCTGATCATTGACTCTGATCATTGACTCTGATCATTGACTCTCTCTGATCATTGACTCTGATCATTGACTCTGATCATTGACTCTGATCATTGACTCTCTCTGATCATTGACTCTCTCTGATCATTGACTCTGATCATTGACTCTGATCATTGACTCTGATCATTGACTCTGATCATTGACTCTGATCATTGACTCTCTCTGATCATTGACTCTGATCAATGACTCTGATCATTGACTCTGATCATTGACTCTCTCTGATCATTGACTCTGATCATTGAATCTCTCTGATCATTGACTCTGATCATTGAATCTCTCTGATCATTGACTCTGATCATTGACTCTGATCATTGAATCTCTCTGATCATTGACTCTGATCAATGACTCTGATCATTGACTCTCTCTGATCATTGACTCTGATCATTGACTCTGATCATTGACTCTGATCATTGACTCTCTCTGATCATTGACTCTGATCAATGACTCTGATCATTGACTCTCTCTGATCATTGACTCTGATCATTGACTCTCTCTGATCATTGACTCTGATCATTGAATCTCTCCGATCATTGACTCTGATCATTGACTCTGATCATTGAATCTCTCTGATCATTGACTCTGATCATTGACTCTGATCATTGAATCTCTCTGATCATTGACTCTGATCATTGACTCTGATCATTGAATCTCTCTGATCATTGACTCTGATCATTGACTCTGATCATTGAATCTCTCTGATCATTGACTCTGATCATTGACTCTGATCATTGAATCTCTCTGATCATTGACTCTGATCATTGACTCTGATCATTGAATCTCTCTGATCATTGACTCTGATCATTGACTCTGATCATTGAATCTCTCTGATCATTGACTCTGATCATTGACTCTGATCATTGAATCTCTCTGATCATTGACTCTGATCATTGACTCTGATCATTGAATCTCTCTGATCATTGACTCTGATCATTGACTCTGATCATTGACTCTCTCTGATCATTCTCTCTGATCATTGACTCTGATCATTGACTCTCTCTGATCATTGACTCTCTCTGATCATTGACTCTCTCTGATCATTGACTCTGATCATTGACTCTCTCTGATCATTGACTCTCTCTGATCATTGACTCTGATCATTGACTCTCTCTGATCATTGACTCTCTCTGATCATTGACTCTGATCATTGACTCTGATCATTGACTCTGATCATTGACTCTCTCTGATCATTGACTCTGATCATTGACTCTGATCATTGACTCTGATCATTGACTCTCTCTGATCATTGACTCTCTCTGATCATTGACTCTGATCATTGACTCTGATCATTGACTCTGATCATTGACTCTGATCATTGACTCTGATCATTGACTCTCTCTGATCATTGACTCTGATCAATGACTCTGATCATTGACTCTCTCTGATCATTGACTCTGATCATTGACTCTGATCATTGACTCTCTATGATCATTGACTCTAATCAATGACTCTGATCATTGACTCTGATCATTGACTCTCTCTGATCATTGACTCTGATCATTGAATCTCTCTGATCATTGACTCTGATCATTGAATCTCTCTGATCATTGACTCTGATCATTGACTCTGATCATTGAATCTCTCTGATCATTGACTCTGATCAATGACTCTGATCATTGACTCTCTCTGATCATTGACTCTGATCATTGACTCTGATCATTGACTCTGATCATTGACTCTCTCTGATCATTGACTCTGATCAATGACTCTGATCATTGACTCTCTCTGATCATTGACTCTGATCATTGACTCTCTCTGATCATTGACTCTGATCATTGAATCTCTCCGATCATTGACTCTGATCATTGACTCTGATCATTGAATCTCTCTGATCATTGACTCTGATCATTGACTCTGATCATTGAATCTCTCTGATCATTGACTCTGATCATTGACTCTGATCATTGAATCTCTCTGATCATTGACTCTGATCATTGACTCTGATCATTGAATCTCTCTGATCATTGACTCTGATCATTGACTCTGATCATTGAATCTCTCTGATCATTGACTCTGATCATTGACTCTGATCATTGAATCTCTCTGATCATTGACTCTGATCATTGACTCTGATCATTGAATCTCTCTGATCATTGACTCTGATCATTGACTCTGATCATTGAATCTCTCTGATCATTGACTCTGATCATTGACTCTGATCATTGAATCTCTCTGATCATTGACTCTGATCATTGACTCTGATCATTGACTCTCTCTGATCATTCTCTCTGATCATTGACTCTGATCATTGACTCTCTCTGATCATTGACTCTGATCAATGACTCTGATCATTGACTCTGATCATTGACTCTGATCATTGACTCTGATCATTGACTCTGATCATTGACTCTCTCTGATCATTGACTCTGATCATTCTCTCTGATCATTCTCTCCGATCATTGACTCTGATCATTGACTCTGATCACTGACTCTCTCTGATCATTGACTCTCTCGGATCATTGACTCTGATCATTGACTCTCTCTGATCATTGGCTCTGATCATTGACTCTGATCAATGACTCTGATCATTCTCTCTGATCATTCACTCTGATCATTGACTCTGATCAATGACTCTGCTCATTCTCTCTGATCATTCTCTCTGATCATTGACTCTCTCTGATCATTGACTCTCTCTGATCATTGACTCTGATCATTGACTCTCTCTGATCATTGACTCTGATCATTGACTCTCTCTGATCATTGACTCTGATCATTGACTCTCTCTGATCATTGGCTCTGATCATTGACTCTGATCATTGACTCTGATCATTGACTCTGATCATTGACTCTCTCTGACCATTGACTCTGATCATTGACTCTGATCATTGACTCTCTCTGATCATTGACTCTGATCATTGACTCTCTCTGATCATTGGCTCTGATCATTGACTCTGATCATTGACTCTGATCATTGACGCTGATCATTGACTCTCTCTGACCATTGACTCTGATCATTGACTCTCTCTGATCATTGGCTCTGATCATTGACTCTCTCTGATCATTGACTCTCTCTGATCATTGACTCTGATCATTGACTCTCTCTGATCATTGACTCTGATCATTGACTCTCTCTGATCATTGGCTCTGATCATTGACTCTCTCTGATCATTGGCTCTGATCATTGACTCTCTCTGATCATTGACTCTGATCATTGACTCTCTCTGATCATTGACTCTCTCTGATCATTGACTCTGATCATTGACTCTGATCATTGACTCTCTGATCATTGACTCTGATCAATGACTCTGATCATTGACTCTCTCTGATCATTGACTCTGATCATTGACTCTGATCATTGACTCTGATCATTGACTCTGATCATTGACTCTGATCATTGAATCTGATCATTGACTCTCTCTGATCATTGACTCTGATCATTGACTCTGATCATTGACTCTCTCTGATCATTGACTCTGATCAATGACTCTGATCATTGACTCTCTCTGATCATTGACTCTGATCATTGACTCTGATCATTGAATATCTCTGATCAATGACTCTGCTCATTGACTCTCTCTGCTCATTGACTCTCTCTGATCATTGACTCCGATCATTGACTCTCTCTGCTCATTGACTCTCTCTGCTCATTGACTCTCTCTGATCATTGACTCCGATCATTGACTCTCTCTGCTCATTGACTCTCTCTGATCATTGACTCCGATCATTGACTCTCTCTGCTCATTGACTCTCTCTGATCATTGACTCTGATCATTGAATCTCTCTGATCAATGACTCTGCTCATTGACTCTCTCTGATCATTGACTCCGATCATTGACTCTCTCTGCTCATTGACTCTCTCTGATCATTGACTCCGATCATTGACTCTCTCTGATCATTGACTCTCTCTGATCATTGACTCTGATCATTGACTCTCTCTGATCATTGACTCTGATCATTGACTCTCTCTGATCATTGACTCTGATCATTGACTCTGATCATTGACTCTGATCATTGACTCTCTCTGATCATTGACTCTGATCATTGACTCTGATCATTGAATCTCTCTGATCATTGACTCTGATCATTGACTCTCTCTGATCATTGACTCTGATCATTGACTCTCTCTGATCATTGACTCTGATCATTGACTCTGATCATTGACTCTGATCATTGAATCTCTCTGATCATTGACTCTCTCTGATCATTGACTCTGATCATTGACTCTGATCATTGACTCTGATCATTGAATCTCTCTGATCATTGACTCTGATCATTGATTCTGATCATTGACTCTCTCTAATCATTGACTCTCTCTGATCATTGACTCTGATCATTGACTCTCTCTGATCATTGACTCTGATCATTGAATCTCTCTGATCATTGACTCTGATCATTGACTCTCTCTGATCATTGACTCTGATCATTGAATCTCTCTGATCATTGACTCTGATCATTGACTCTCTCTGATCATTGACTCTGATCATTGACTCTCTCTGATCATTGACTCTGATCATTGACTCTGATCATTGACTCTGATCATTGAATCTCTCTGATCATTCACTCTGATCATTGACTCTGATCATTGACTCTCTCTGATCATTGACTCTCTCTGATCATTGACTCTGATCATTGACTCTCTCTGATCATTGACTCTGATCATTGAATCTCTCTGATCATTGACTCTGATCATTGACTCTCTCTGATCATTGACTCTGATCATTGACTCTCTCTGATCATTGACTCTGATCATTGACTCTGATCATTGACTCTCTCTGATCATTGACTCTGATCATTGACTCTCTCTGATCATTGACTCTGATCATTGACTCACTCTGATCATTGACTCACTCTGATCATTGACTCTCTCTGATCATTGACTCTGATCATTGACTCTCTCTGATCATTGACTCTCTCTGATCATTGACTCTGATCATTGACTCTGATCATTGACTCTCTCTGATCATTGACTCTCTCTGATCATTGACTCTGATCATTGACTCTGATCATTGACTCTCTGATCATTGACTCTGATCAATGACTCTGATCATTGACTCTCTCTGATCATTGACTCTGATCATTGACTCTGATCATTGACTCTGATCATTGACTCTGATCATTGAATCTGATCATTGACTCTCTCTGATCATTGACTCTGATCATTGACTCTGATCATTGACTCTCTCTGATCATTGACTCTGATCAATGACTCTGATCATTGACTCTCTCTGATCATTGACTCTGATCATTGACTCTGATCATTGAATCTCTCTGATCAATGACTCTGCTCATTGACTCTCTCTGCTCATTGACTCTCTCTGATCATTGACTCCGATCATTGACTCTCTCTGCTCATTGACTCTCTCTGCTCATTGACTCTCTCTGATCATTGACTCCGATCATTGACTCTCTCTGCTCATTGACTCTCTCTGCTCATTGACTCTCTCTGATCATTGACTCCGATCATTGACTCTCTCTGCTCATTGACTCTCTCTGATCATTGACTCCGATCATTGACTCTCTCTGCTCATTGACTCTCTCTGATCATTGACTCTGATCATTGACTCTGATCATTGACTCTGATCATTGAATCTCTCTGATCATTGACTCTGATCATTGACTCTGATCATTGACTCTCTCTGATCATTGACTCTCTCTGATCATTGACTCTGATCATTGACTCTCTCTGATCATTGACTCTGATCATTGACTCTGATCATTGAATCTCTCTGATCATTGACTCTCTCTGATCTTTGACTCTGATCATTGACTCTGATCATTGACTCTGATCATTGAATCTCTCTGATCATTGACTCTGATCATTGACTCTGATCATTGACTCTCTCTGATCATTGACTCTCTCTGATCATTGACTCTGATCATTGACTCTCTCTGATCATTGACTCTGATCATTGAATCTCTCTGATCATTGACTCTGATCATTGACTCTCTCTGATCATTGACTCTGATCATTGAATCTCTCTGATCATTGACTCTGATCATTGACTCTCTCTGATCATTGACTCTGATCATTGACACTCTCTGATCATTGACTCTGATCATTGACTCTGATCATTGACTCTGATCATTGAATCTCTCTGATCATTGACTCTGATCATTGACTCTGATCATTGACTCTCTCTGATCATTGACTCTCTCTGATCATTGACTCTGATCATTGACTCTCTCTGATCATTGACTCTGATCATTGAATCTCTCTGATCATTGACTCTGATCATTGACTCTCTCTGATCATTGACTCTGATCATTGACTCTCTCTGATCATTGACTCTGATCATTGACTCTGATCATTGACTCTCTCTGATCATTGACTCTGATCATTGACTCTCTCTGATCATTGACTCTGATCATTGACTCACTCTGATCATTGACTCACTCTGATCATTGACTCTCTCTGATCATTGACTCTGATCATTGACTCTCTCTGATCATTGACTCTCTCTGATCATTGACTCTGATCATTGACTCTGATCATTGACTCTCTCTGATCATTGACTCTGATCATTGAGTCTCTCTGATCATTGACTCTCTCTGATCATTGACTCTGATCATTTACTCTGATCATTGACTCTCTGATCATTGACTCTGATCAATGACTCTGATCATTGACTCTCTCTGATCATTGACTCTGATCATTGACTCTGATCATTGACTCTGATCATTGACTCTGATCATTGAATCTGATCATTGACTCTCTCTGATCATTGACTCTGATCATTGACTCTGATCATTGACTCTCTCTGATCATTGACTCTGATCAATGACTCTGATCATTGACTCTCTCTGATCATTGACTCTGATCATTGACTCTGATCATTGAATCTCTCTGATCAATGACTCTGCTCATTGACTCTCTCTGCTCATTGACTCTCTCTGATCATTGACTCCGATCATTGACTCTCTCTGCTCATTGACTCTCTCTGCTCATTGACTCTCTCTGATCATTGACTCCGATCATTGACTCTCTCTGCTCATTGACTCTCTCTGCTCATTGACTCTCTCTGATCATTGACTCCGATCATTGACTCTCTCTGCTCATTGACTCTCTCTGATCATTGACTCCGATCATTGACTCTCTCTGCTCATTGACTCTCTCTGATCATTGACTCTGATCATTGACTCTGATCATTGACTCTGATCATTGAATCTCTCTGATCATTGACTCTGATCATTGACTCTGATCATTGACTCTCTCTGATCATTGACTCTCTCTGATCATTGACTCTGATCATTGACTCTCTCTGATCATTGACTCTGATCATTGACTCTGATCATTGAATCTCTCTGATCATTGACTCTCTCTGATCTTTGACTCTGATCATTGACTCTGATCATTGACTCTGATCATTGAATCTCTCTGATCATTGACTCTGATCATTGACTCTGATCATTGACTCTCTCTGATCATTGACTCTCTCTGATCATTGACTCTGATCATTGACTCTCTCTGATCATTGACTCTGATCATTGAATCTCTCTGATCATTGACTCTGATCATTGACTCTCTCTGATCATTGACTCTGATCATTGAATCTCTCTGATCATTGACTCTGATCATTGACTCTCTCTGATCATTGACTCTGATCATTGACACTCTCTGATCATTGACTCTGATCATTGACTCTGATCATTGACTCTGATCATTGAATCTCTCTGATCATTGACTCTGATCATTGACTCTGATCATTGACTCTCTCTGATCATTGACTCTCTCTGATCATTGACTCTGATCATTGACTCTCTCTGATCATTGACTCTGATCATTGAATCTCTCTGATCATTGACTCTGATCATTGACTCTCTCTGATCATTGACTCTGATCATTGACTCTCTCTGATCATTGACTCTGATCATTGACTCTGATCATTGACTCTCTCTGATCATTGACTCTGATCATTGACTCTCTCTGATCATTGACTCTGATCATTGACTCACTCTGATCATTGACTCACTCTGATCATTGACTCTCTCTGATCATTGACTCTGATCATTGACTCTCTCTGATCATTGACTCTCTCTGATCATTGACTCTGATCATTGACTCTGATCATTGACTCTCTCTGATCATTGACTCTGATCATTGAGTCTCTCTGATCATTGACTCTCTCTGATCATTGACTCTCTCTGATCATTGAGTCTCTCTGATCATTGACTCTCTCTGATCATTGACTCTCTCTGATCATTGACTCTCTCTGATCATTGACTCCGATCATTGACTCTGATCATTAACTCTCTCTGATCATTGACTCTCTCTGCTCATTGACTCTCTCTGATCATTGACTCTGATCATTGACTCTGATCATTGACTCTCCCTGATCATTGACTCTCTCTGATCATTGATTCTCTCTGATCATTGACTCTGATCATTGACTCTCCCTGATCATTGACTCTCCCTGATCATTGACTCTCTCTGATCATTGACTATGATCATTGACTCTGATCATTGACTCTCTCTGATCATTGACTCTCTCTGATCATTGACTCTGATCATTGACTCTCTCTGATCATTGACTCTGATCATTAACTCTCTCTGATCATTGACTCTCTCTGATCATTGACTCTGATCATTAACTCTCTCTGATCATTGACTCTCTCTGATCATTGACTCTGATCATTGACTCTCTCTGATCATTGACTCTCTCTGATCATTGACTCTGATCATTGACTCTCTCTGATCATTGACTCTGATCATTGACTCTCTCTGATCATTGACTCTGATCATTGACTCTCTCTGATCATTGACTCTGATCATTGACTCTCTCTGATCATTGACTCTGATCATTGACTCTCTCTGATCATTGACTCTGATCATTGACACTGATCATTGAATCTCTCTGATCATTGACTCTGATCATTGACTCTCTCTGATCATTGACTCTGATCATTGACTCTCTCTGATCATTGACTCTGATCATTGACTCTCTCTGATCATTGACTCTGATCATTGACTCTCTCTGATCATTGACTCTGATCATTGACACTGATCATTGAATCTCTCTGATCATTGACTCTGATCATTGACTCTCTCTGATCATTGACTCTGATCATTGACTCTCTCTGATCATTGACTCTCTCTGATCATTGACTCTCTCTGATCATTGACTCTGATCATTGACTCTCTCTGATCATTGACTCTGATCATTGACTCTCTCTGATCATTGACTCTGATCATTGAATCTCTCTGATCATTGACTCTCTCTGATCATTGACTCTCTCTGATCATTGACTCTCTCTGATCATTGACTCTGATCATTGACTCTGATCATTGACTCTCTCTGATCATTGACTCTGATCATTGACTCTGATCATTGACTCTCTCTGATCATTGACTCTGATCATTGACTCTCTCTGATCATTGACTCTGATCATTGAATCTCTCTGATCATTGACTCTGATCATTGACTCTCTCTGATCATTGACTCTCTCTGATCATTGACTCTGATCATTGAATCTCTCTGATCATTGACTCTGATCATTGACTCTGATCATTGACTCTGATAATTGACTCTCTCTGATCATTGACTCTGATCATTGACTCTCTCTGATCATTGACTCTGATCATTGACTCTCTCTGATCATTGACTCTGATCATTGACTCTCTCTGATCATTGACTCTGACCATTGACTCTGACCATTGACTCTGATCATTGACTCTCTCTGATCAATGACTCTCTCTGATCATTGACTCTCTCTGATCATTGACTCTCTCTGATCATTGACTCTCTCTGATCATTGACTCTGATCATTGACTCTCTCTGATCATTGACTCTGATCATTGACTCTGATCATTGACTCTGATCATTGACTCTCTCTGATCATTGACTCTGATCATTGACTCTCTCTGATCATTGACTCTGATCATTGACTCTGATCATTGACTCTGATCATTGACTCTCTCTGATCATTGACTCTCTCTGATCATTGACTCTGATCATTGACTCTGATCATTGACTCTGATCATTGACTCTGATCATTGACTCTCTCTGATCATTGACTCTCTCTGATCATTGACTCTGATCATTGACTCTCTCTGATCATTGACTCTGATCATTGACTCTCTCTGATCATTGACTCTCTCTGATCATTGACTGTGATCATTGACTCTGATCATTGACTCTGATCATTGACTCTGATCATTGACTCTCTCTGATCATTGACTCTGATCATTGACTCTCTCTGATCATTGACTGTGATCATTGACTCTGATCATTGACTCTGATCATTGACTCTCTCTGATCATTGACTCTGATCATTGACTCTGATCATTGACTCTCTGATTTTTTCCTCTTTCTTTTCCTGTAGTTCCGGTCTCCCACCTCAGGCGGCGCTGTCATTCGCTCTGCGCAGGCGCAGTGCGCGTTTCCTGGAGCATGCGCGGTTTCTGGCGGTGAATGTCCCGTGTGTCCGGGACCCGGAAACCCCGCGGGCCAGAAAACCGCCAAAAACACAGCGGACTGCAACTCCCAGCAGGCCACTGGGTCTACGCGTCACTTCCGTTATCGGGCCGGAAGCCCTTAATCGTCACACCGGATGCAGTATGGCGGCGGCCTGTGGTGGCCGTGAATGACGGGCCGCGGGTTTTATACAAATTTCCCCCCGTCTGCGCTTCCCGGAGCTTCCAATGGCAGCGCAGCCCCAGTGCGGAGCCGCTCAGTGTCCCCCCAGCGGAGGTCCCCAGGGCGGAGCCGCTCACTGTCCCCCCAGCGGAGGTCCCCAGGGCCGAGCCGCTCAGTGTCCCCCCAGCGGAGGTCCCCAGGGCCGAGCCGCTCAGTGTCCCCCCAGCGGAGGTCCCCAGGGCGGAGCCGCTCAGTGTCCCTCCAGCGGAGGTCCCCAGGGCGGAGCCGCTCAGTGTCCCCCCAGCGGAGGTCCCCAGGGCGGAGCCCCTCACTGTCCCCCCAGCAGAGGTCCCCAGAACGTAGTCGCTCAGTGTCCCTCCGGCGGAGGTCCCCATGGCGGAGCTTCTCAGTGCCCCCCCAGCGGAGGTCGCCAGGACGGAGCGTCTCAGTGCCCCTCCAGCAGAGATCCCCAGGGCGTAGCCGCTCAATGTCCCTCCGGCGGAGGTCCCGAGGACGAAGCCATTCAGTGTCCCCCCAGCGGAGGTCCCCAGGACGGAGTTTCACAGTGTCCCCCTGGCGGAGGTCCCCGTGGCGGAGCCGCTCAGCGCCCCCCCAAGGCCGCTCGGCGCCAGCGGCCCTTCGACTTCAGCCAGCACAGCCGGCGCCGGGTGGCGCTGAGGATCGCCTACCTGGGCTGGGGTTACCAGGGCTTCGCCAGCCAGGAGAACACCCGCAACACAGTGGAGGAGAGGCTGTTCGAGGCCCTCGCCAAGACCCGGCTGGTGGAGAGCAGGCAGACGGCCAACTACCAGCGGAGCGGCCGGACCGACAAGGGGGTCAGCGCCTTCGGGCAGGTGGGAGCGGGTTTCTGTCCGCTGACTGGGTTTGTGTGTGTGACGACGCCTCCCAGGACGGAATGTCCCAATGGGGGCAGGAGTGGGGGGGGGGGGGTGCGGTTAACACTTCCGTGCGAGACCGTCCGCTGATCACTTTCTTCTCCCCGTTCCTCCATGCAGGTGATATCCCTGGACCTGCGCTCGAAGCTGAGGGAGGGTGGCGCGGCGACGCCTGACCAGGCCGAAGAGCTCCGCTACACCCACATGCTGAACCGGGTGCTGCCGCCCGACATCCGGGCCCTGGCCTGGGCCCCGGCCCAGGAGGGCTTCAGCGCCCGCTTCAGCTGCCTGCACCGCACCTACCGCTACTTCTTCCCGGGCTCGGGCCTGGACCTGGGGCTGATGGACCAGGCGGCCCGGCGGCTGGAGGGGACGCACGACTTCCGCAACCTCTGCAAGATGGACGTGGCCAACGGGGTGCTGAGCTTCCGCCGCAGGGTGCTGCTGGCCAGGGTGGGGCCGGTGGAGGCGGAGGCGGGGGGAGGAGAGGGCCCTTCCTCCCCCTACGGGATGTGCCTGTTCGAGGTGCGGGCCCAGGCCTTCCTGTACCACCAGGTGCGCTGCATGGCCGCCGTCCTGCTCCTGGTGGGCCAGCGCCTGGAGGGTCCCGAGGTCATCGACGAGCTGCTGGACGTGGAGAGGAATCCCCGGAAACCCCAGTACAGGTCGGTGAACACCCCCCCCACCGACCCCCGGTCAGAGGTACAGGACGAGGCCGTTCAGCCCCTCGAGCCAGTTCCGCTACTCAATTAGATCATGGCTGATCTGTATCCTGACCCTATTTACCCACCTTAGCTCCATATCCCTTGATACCCAACAATAATCTCCCCATCTCATCCTCGAACTGACCCCCAGCATCCACAGCTTTTGGCGGGTAGAGAGTTCCAGATTTCCACTCCCCTTTGTGTGAAGAAATGCTTCGTGACATCGCCCCCTGAACGGCCTGGCTCTAATTTTCTGTGCGAGACCGCCGCTAATCTGAAAAACGACACGTCCGACAGTGCGGCGCTCCCTCAGTACTGACCCTCCGACAGTGCGGCGCTCCCTCAGTACTGACCCTCCGACAGTGCGGCGCTCCCTCAGTACTGACCCTCCGACAGTGCGGCGCTCCCTCAGTACTGACCCTCCGACAGTGCGGCGCTCCCTCAGTACTGACCCTCCGACAGTGCGGCGCTCCCTCAGTACTGACCCTCCGACAGTGCGGCGCTCCCTCAGTACTGACCCTCCGACAGTGCGGCGCTCCCTCAGTACTGACCCTCCGACAGTGCGGCGCTCCCTCAGTACTGACCCTCCGACAGTGCGGCGCTCCCTCAGTACTGACCCTCCGACAGTGCGGCGCTCCCTCAGTACTGACCCTCCGACAGTGCGGCGCTCCCTCAGTACTGACCCTCCGACAGTGCGGCGCTCCCTCAGTACTGACCCTCCGACAGTGCGGCGCTCCCTCAGTACTGACCCTCCGACAGTGCGGCGCTCCCTCAGTACTGACCCTCCGACAGTGCGGCGCTCCCTCAGTACTGACCCTCCGACAGTGCGGCGCTCCCTCAGTACTGACCCTCCGACAGTGCGGCGCTCCCTCAGTACTGACCCTCCGACAGTGCGGCGCTCCCTCAGTACTGACCCTCCGACAGTGCGGCGCTCCCTCAGTACTGACCCTCCGACAGTGCGGCGCTCCCTCAGTACTGACCCTCCGACAGTGCGGCGCTCCCTCAGTACTGACCCTCCGACAGTGCGGCGCTCCCTCAGTACTGACCCTCCGACAGTGCGGCGCTCCCTCAGTACTGACCCTCCGACAGTGCGGCGCTCCCTCTGTACTGACCCTCCGACAGTGCGGCGCTCCCTCAGTACTGACCCTCCGACAGTGCGGCGCTCCCTCAGTACTGACCCTCCGACAGTGCGGCGCTCCCTCAGTACTGACCCTCCGACAGTGCGGCGCTCCCTCAGTACTGACCCTCCGACAGTGCGGCGCTCCCTCAGTACTGACCCTCCGACAGTGAGGCGCTCCCTCAGTACTGACCCTCCGACAGTGCGGCGCTCCCTCAGTACTGACCCTCCGACAGTGCGGCGCTCCCTCAGTACTGACCCTCCGACAGTGCGGCGCTCCCTCAGTACTGACCCTCCGACAGTGCGGCGCTCCCTCAGTACTGACCCTCCGACAGTGCGGCGCTCCCTCAGTACTGACCCTCCGACAGTGCGGCGCTCCCTCAGTACTGACCCTCCGACAGTGCGGCGCTCCCTCAGTACTGACCCTCCGACAGTGCGGCGCTCCCTCAGTACTGACCCTCCGACAGTGCGGCGCTCCCTCAGTACTGACCCTCCGACAGTGCGGCGCTCCCTCAGTACTGACCCTCCGACAGTGCGGCGCTCCCTCAGTACTGACCCTCCGACAGTGCGGCGCTCCCTCAGTACTGACCCTCCGACAGTGCGGCGCTCCCTCAGTACTGACCCTCCGACAGTGCGGCGCTCCCTCAGTACTGACCCTCCGACAGTGCGGCGCTCCCTCAGTACTGACCCTCCGACAGTGCGGCGCTCCCTCAGTACTGACCCTCCGACAGTGCGGCGCTCCCTCAGTACTGACCCTCCGACAGTGCGGCGCTCCCTCAGTACTGACCCTCCGACAGTGCGGCGCTCCCTCAGTACTGACCCTCCGACAGTGCGGCGCTCCCTCAGTACTGACCCTCCGACAGTGCGGCGCTCCCTCAGTACTGACCCTCCGACAGTGCGGCGCTCCCTCAGTACTGACCCTCCGACAGTGCGGCGCTCCCTCAGTACTGACCCTCCGACAGTGCGGCGCTCCCTCAGTACTGACCCTCCGACAGTGCGGCGCTCCCTCAGTACTGACCCTCCGACAGTGCGGCGCTCCCTCTGTACTGACCCTCCGACAGTGCGGCGCTCCCTCAGTACTGACCCTCCGACAGTGCGGCGCTCCCTCAGTACTGACCCTCCGACAGTGCGGCGCTCCCTCAGTACTGACCCTCCGACAGTGCGGCGCTCCCTCAGTACTGACCCTCCGACAGTGCGGCGCTCCCTCAGTACTGACCCTCCGACAGTGAGGCGCTCCCTCAGTACTGACCCTCCGACAGTGCGGCGCTCCCTCAGTACTGACCCTCCGACAGTGCGGCGCTCCCTCAGTACTGACCCTCCGACAGTGCTGCGCTCCCTCAGTACTGACCCTCCGACAGTGCGGCGCTCCCTCAGTACTGACCCTCCGACAGTGCGGCGCTCCCTCAGTACTGATACTGGGAGTGTCGGCCTGGATTATGGTTCTCGAGTCTCTGGAGTGTGTGGGGCTCGAACCCACGGCCTTCTGACTCAGAGGCGAGAGGGTGACCCCTGGTCCGACCCGCACCCCTGACCTGTCCAGTCCCTTGGCCGAGGAACTGCGGCGCCACCTCTGGCTGCAGCCTAATTGCAGCTGGACACGTTTTACACGGACAGTTCCTGTTATAAGTGAGGGCCATGGGAATTCAAAATAGGGATGGGAGAGGGAAATGTGACAACAGGAAGTGCAGTTTAGTACGTAAGAAGATAAGAAATAGGAGCAGGAGTAGGCCATTCGGCCCCTCGAGCCTGCTCCACCATTCAATCAGATCATGGCCGATCTTCCACCTCAACTCCACTTTCCCCCCCGATCCCCATATCCCTTGATTCCCCGAGAGTCCAAAAATCTATCGATCTCAGCCTCGAATATACTCAATGACTGAGCATCACAGCCCTCTGGGGGAGAGAATTCCAAAGATTCACCACCCTCTGAGTGAAGAAATTCCTCCTCATCTCAGTCCTGAATGGCCGACCCCTTATCCTGAGACTATTCCCCCTCGTTCTAGACTCTCCAGTCAGGGGAATCAATCTCTCAGCATCGACCCTGTGAAGCCCCCTCAGAATCTTCTATGTTTCAATGAGATCACCTCTCATTCTTCTAAATTCCAGAGAGTCTCGGCCCATTCTACTCAATCTCTCCTCATAGGACAACCCTCTCATCCCAGGAATCAATCCAGTGAACCTTCGTTGCACCGCCTCCAAGGCAAGTATATCCTTCCTTAGATAAGGAGATCAAAACTGTACACAGTACTCCAGGTGAGGTCTCACCAAAACCCTGTACAATTGTAGTAAGACTTCCTTACTCTTGTACTCCAACCCCCTTGTAATAAAGGCCAACATACCATTTCCCTTCCTAATTGCTTGCTGTACCTGCATGTTAACTTTTTGTGTTTTGTGTACAAGGACATCCAAATCTCTCTGAACACCAACATTTAATAGTTTCTCACCATTTAAAAAATATTCTGTTTTTCTATTCTTCCTCCCAAAGTAAATAACCTCACATTTCCCCACATTTCACTCCATCTGACACCTTCTCACCCACTCACTTAACCTGTCGATATCCCTTTGCAGACTCTTTGTGTCCTCCTCACAGCTTACTTTCCCACCTAACTTTGTATCATCAGCAAACTTGGATACATTACACTCGGTCCCTTCATCTAATTCATTAATATAGATTGTAAATAGCTGAGGCCCGAGCACTGATCCCTGCGACACCCCACTAGTTACAGCCTGCCAACCTGAGAATGACCCGTTTATCCCTACTCTCTGTTAACCAATCCTCTATCCATGTTAATATATTACACCCAATCCCATGAGCCCTTATCTGGTGTAACAACCTTTTATGTGGCACCTTATCGAATGCCTTTTGAAAATCCAAATATACCACACCCACTGGTTCCCCTTTATCTCCCCTGCTCATTACATCCTCAAAAAACTCTAATAAATTTGTCAAACACGATTTCCCTTTCATAAAACCGTGTTGACAGGAAGTGTCCCCGGATACAGTATCTTTGCTCCATTGTTTACATTTTTCCTCACGTCTCTCTCTCTCTCTCTTTCCCCTCCCCCCCCCCCCCCCCCCTCTCCAGTATGGCTGTCGATTATCCCCTGGTGTTGTACGACTGTGCCTACGAAAACCTGGAGTGGATCTTCGACCCGGAGGTTCAGGCCTTCAACGTGACTCACCTGCAGGCCATGTGGACGAGCCAGGCCATCAAAACCCAGATCCTGTACACCATGCTCCAGGGACTGGGCCAGGCACCGAGCCACGAGACATCAGGTACCGTACCCCGGGGAGCCGGAGGCAGGGAGGTGGAGGGTCCCCATAACCCCAGGGGAGGGAGAGGCTGAGCACGAGGCTTTCCCAGGGCAGGGCCAAGGTTAAAAGGAGTTTATAAAACACTGGGTTCGGCCCCAGCTGGAGTATGGTGGCCAATTCTGGGCACCGCACTTTAGGAAAGATGTGAAGGCCTTAGAGAGGGTGCAGAAGAGATTTACCAGAATGATTCCAGGGATGAGGGACCCCAGTTACGTGGATAGACTGGAGAAGCTGGGGTTGTTCTCCGTAGACTTGGACTTGGGTGGACAGGGCACAATTTCTAAATTTGCAGATGACACAAAACTTGGAAGTGTAGTGAACAGTGAGGAGGATAGTAATAGACTTCAAGAGGAGATAGACAGGCTGGTGGAATGGGCGGACACGTGGCAGATGAAGTTTACACAGAAAAATGCGAAGTGATACATTTGGGTGGGAAGAACGAGGAGAGGCAATATAAACTAGAGGGCACAATTCTAAAAGGGGTACAGGAACAGAGAGATCTGGGGGTATATGTACACAAATCGTTGAAGGTGGCAGGGCAGGTTGAGAAAGTGGTTAAAAAAGCAGACTGGATCCTGGGCTTTATAAATAGATGTAAGGAATCTTACAACACCAGGTTATAGTCCAACAAATTTATTTTAAAATCACAAGCTTTCGGAGATTATCCCCTTCGTCAGATGAATGAATGAAAAGGTTCTCAAATCGCATATCTTATACTAGGCTGGGACAGCATCACACCAATCAAAAGGTGTCGTTGTTATTCAAACAGGCCAGTCACGGAGAACAGCACGTCCCAGGACACTGGATGTACATTGTGTCAATTACACAGACAGACAGAAAGAAAGAAACCCAAATGGCAGAGAGAGAGAGAGAGAGAGAGAATATTAAAAACATAACTTTTTTTTCCCCTTTTTGCTGGTGGGGTAACGTGTAGCGTGACATGAACCCAAGATCCCGGTTGAGGCCGTCCTCATGGGTGCGGAACTTGGCTATCAACTTCTGCCCGACGATTTTGCGTTGTCGTGTGTCACGAAGGCCGCCTTGGAGAACGCTTACCCGAAGATCGGTGGCTGAATGTCCTTGACTGCTGAAGTGTTCCCCGACTGGGAGGGAACCCTCCTGTCTGGTGATTGTTGTGCGGTGTCCGTTCATCCGTTGTCGCAGTGTCTGCATGGTCTCGCCAATGTACCATGCTCCGGGGCATCCTTTCCTGCAACGTATGAGGTAGACAACGTTGGCCGAGTCACAGGAGTATGAACCGTGCACCTGGTGGGTGGTGTCCTCTCGTGTGATGGTGGTATCTGTGTTGATGATCTGGCATGTCTTGCAGAGGTTGCCGTGGCAGGGTTGTGTGGTGTCGTGGACGCTGTTCTCCTGAAGGCTGGGTAATTTGCTGCGAACGATGGTTTGTTTGAGGTTGGTTGGCTGTTTAAAGGCGAGCAGTGGAGGCGTGGGGATGGCCTTAGCGAGGTGTTCGTCGTCATCGATGACATGTTGAAGGCTGCGGAGAACATGGTGTAGTTTCTCCGCTCCGGGGAAGTACTGGACGACGAAGGGTACTCTGTTGGTTGCGTCCCGTGTTTGTTTTCTGAGGGGGTCTATGCGATTCTTCGCTGTGGCCCGTTGGAACTGTCGATCGACAGGTCGAGCGTCATATCCCGTTCTTACGAGGGCGTCTTTCAGCGTCTGTAGGTGTCCATCGCGTTCCTCCTCGTCTGAGCAGATGCTGTGTATTCGTAGGGCCTGTCCATAGGGGATGGCCTCTTTGACGTGGTTAGGGTGGAAGCTGGAAAAGTGGAGCATCGTGAGGTTGTCCGTGGGCTTGCGGTAGAGTGAGGTGCTGAGGCGCCCGTCTTTGATGGAGATTTGTGTGTCCAAGAAAGAAACCGATTCTGAGGAGTAGTCCATGGTGAGTTTGATGGTGGGATGGAACTTGTTGATGTTATCGTGTAGTCTCTTCAGTGATTCTTCGCCGTGGGTCCATAGGAAGAAAATGTCGTCGATGTATCTGGTGTATAGTGTTGGTTGGAGGTCTTGTGCAGTGAAGAAGTCCTGCTCGAACTTGTGCATGAAAATGTTGGCGTATTGGGGTGCGAATTTGGTCCCCATGGCTGTTCTGTGTGTTTGGGTAAAGAACTGGTTATCGAAGGTGAAGACATTGTGATCCAGGATGAAGCGGATGAGTTGTAGGATGGCGTCTGGAGATTGGCTGTTGTTGGTGTTGAGTATTGATGCTGTTGCAGCGATGCCGTCATCGTGGGGGATACTGGTGTAGAGTGCCGAGACGTCCATCGTGGTGAGAAGTGTTCCTGGTTCAACTGGTCCGTGGGTACTGAGTTTTTGTAGGAAGTCTGTAGTGTCGCGACAGAAGCTGGGGGTTCCCTGTACGATGGGTTTCAGGATGCCCTCGACGTATCCAGAGAGGTTCCCACACAGGGTCCGTTGCCTGATACGATAGGACGTCCGGGTGTGTTGGCTTTGTGTATCTTTGGGAGGCAGTAGAAGTCTCCCAGCGGGGAGTACGTGGGATGAGTGTGCGTAGGATGCTTTGAAGGTCTGGATCGAAGGTCTTGATCAGTTTGTTGAGCTGGTGGGTGTGTTCTTTGGTAACCGTCTGTAGTGTTCCTGGTTGTCCAGTTGTCGGTATGCTTCTTTGCAATAGTCCGTTCTGTTCTGTATGACGATGGCTCCTCCTTTGTCCGCTGGTTTGATGACGATGTTGCGGTTGGTCTTGAGAGCTTTGATGGCGTGACTGGCCTGTTTGAATAACAACGGCACCTTTTGATTGGTGTGATGGTGTCCCAGCCTAGTATAAGATATGCGATTTGAGAACCTTTCACTCATTCACCTGACGAAGGGATAATCTCCGAAAGCTTGTGATTTAAATAAATTTGTTGGACTATAACCTGGTGTTGTAAGATTCCTTACATTTGTCCACCCCAGTCCATCACCGGCATCTCCACATAATTTATAAATAGAGGCAGAGAGTACAAAAGCAAGGAAGTCATGATGAACCTTTATAAAACACTGGTTCGGCCACAACTGGAGCATTGTGTCCAGTTCTGGGCACCGCACTTTAGGGAAGATGTGAAGGTCTCAGAGAGGGTGCAGAAGAGATTTACCAGAATGATTCCAGGGATGAGGGACTTAGTTCCGTGGACAGACTGGAGAAGCTGGGGTTGTTCTCCTTGGAACAGAGACGGTTGCGAGGAGATTTGATCGAGGTGTTCAAAATCATGAAGGGTCCAGACAGAGTAGATAGAGAGAAACTGTTCCCATTGGTGGAGGGGTCGGAGTCCCGGGGGAGGGGAGCGGGGGAGGGGTCGGAGTCCCGGGGGTGGGGAGCGGGGGAGGGGTCGGAGTCCCGGGGGTGGGGGGAGTGGGGGAGGGGTCGGAGTCCCTGGGGTGGGGGGGAGCGGGGGAGGGGTCGGAGTCCCGGGGGGGGGAGGGGTCGGAGTCCCGGGGGGGGAGGGGTCGGAGTCCCCGGGGGGGGGAGGGGTCGGAGTCCCGGGGGGGGGGGGGGAGCGGGGGAGGGGTCGGAGTCCCGGTCCCGGTGGGGGGAGGGGTCGGAGTCCCGGGGGTGGGGGGAGTGGGGGAGGGGTCGGAGTCCCGGGGGGGGAGGGGTCGGAGTCCCCGGGGGGGGGAGGGGTCGGAGTCCCGGGGGGGGGGAGGGGTCGGAGTCCCGGGGGGGGGAGGGGTCGGAAGTCCCGGGGGGGGGAGGGGGTCGGAGTCCCGGGGGGGGGAGGGGTCGGAGTCCCGGGGGGGGGAGGGGTCGGAGTCCCGGGGAGAGGGGTCGGAGTCCCGGGGGGGGGGGGGGAGCGGGGGGAGGGGTCGGAGTCCGGTCCCGGTGGGGGGAGGGGTCGGAGTCCCGGGGGGGGGAGCGGGGGAGGGGTCGGAGTCCCGGGTTGGGGGGAGGGGTCGGAGTCCGGGTTGGGGAGCGGGGGGAGGGGTCGGAGTTACGGTGTCGCGACCCCAGAGACGGTCCCATCCTGTGCTTCCTTTCATTCCAGCGGACGAGACGGGCACCCTGATTGGCTGGGGCCGGACCCAGCCCCAGATCGCGAGCCAATCGGACACCCTGCTGGAAGGGGTGCGGCCCAGGACCTACAAGCGGCTGATGGAGCGTCAGACGTGCGAGGGGCTGGAGTCCCGGATCCGCCATTACGCCAAGCGGGGGCGCATCGAGCTGCCCGAGGGCCTGCGAGAGGAGGGGGCGGGAAGTGGCGGGGACGGCGCTCGGCGTGATGCCAAAGAGCAGCGGGACGAGCAACGCTGAACCAGACACTGAAGGGGGGCAAAACCCCCGCGGCAAGGTTCCGACCCGGGAGCGAGCGTCTCCCTGCAGCGATCGGACGGAGCAAGGGGCCGAATGGACTGCGGGCGGGGGAACAGCCGACGACGGAGGATCCCCCACATGACGGGAGGCAGCCGGTGACTGGATCCTCGGCTCCAATCTCCCTCCGCACTGGATCCTCGGCTCCAATCTCCCTCCGCACTGGATCCTCGGCTCCAATCTCCCTCCGCACTGGATCCTCGGCTCCAATCTCCCTCCGCACTGGATCCTCGGCTCCAATCTCCCTCCGCACTGGATCCTCGGCTCCAATCTCCCTCCGCACTGGATCCTCGGCTCCAATCTCCCTCCGCACTGGATCCTCGGCTGCAATCTCCCTCCGCACTGGATCCTCGGCTGCAATCTCCCTCCGCACTGGATCCTCGGCTCCAATCTCCCTCCGCACTGGATCCTCGGCTCCAATCTCCCTCCGCACTGGATCCTCGGCTCCAATCTCCCTCCGCACTGGAGTCAGGAGCAGAATTATTGACAAATGACCATCGATGTCTCAATAAAGAACACTTTCCAAAGGGGAAATCCGTCTTTGTTGGAGCTCAGGCAGACAGAAGACCCGCCCCCTCCTCCGATATACCCCACACCCCTCACCCCTCACTGTAACACTGATATACCCCTCACCCCTCACTGTAACACTGATATACCCCACACCCCTCACTGTAACACTGATATACCCCACACCCCTCACTGTAACACTGATATACCCCACACCCCTCACTGTAACACTGATATACCCCACTCCCCCTCACTGCAACACTGATATACCCCACACCCCCTCACTGTAACACTGATATACCCCACACCCCTCACTGTAACACTGATATACCCCACACCCCTCACTGTAACACTGATATACCCCACACTCCCTCACTGTAACACTGATATACCCCACACCCCTCACTGTAACACTGATATACCCCACACTCCCTCACTGTAACACTGATATACCCCACACTCCCTCACTGTAACACTGATATACCCCACACCCCCTCACTGTAACACTGATATACCCCACTCCCCCTCACTGTAACACTGATATACCCCACACCCCTCACTGTAACACTGATATACCCCACACCCCCTCACTGTAACACTGATATACCCCACACCCCTCACTGTAACACTGATATACCCCACACCCCCTCACTGTAACACTGATATACCCCACACTCCCTCACTGTAACACTGATATACCCCACACCCCTCACTGTAACACTGATATACCCCACACCCCTCACTGTAACACTGATATACCCCACACCCCCTCACTGTAACACTGATATACCCCACACCCCTCACTGTAACACTGATATACCCCACACCCCTCACTGTAACACTGATATACCCCACACCCCTCACTGTAACACTGATATACCCCTCACCCCTCACTGTAACACTGATATACCCACACTCCCTCACTGTAACACTGATATACCCCACACCCCTCACTGTAACACTGATATACCCCTCACCCTCACTGTAACACTGATATACCCCACACCCCTCACTGTAACACTGATATACCCCACACCCCTCACTGTAACACTGATATACCCCTCACCCTCACTGTAACACTGATATACCCCACACTCCCTCACTGTAACACTGATATACCCCACACCCCTCACTGTAACACTGATATACCCCTCACCCCTCACTGTAACACTGATATACCCCACACCCCTCACTGTAACACTGATATACCCACACTCCCTCACTGTAACACTGATATACCCCACACCCCTCACTGTAACACTGATATACCCCACACCCCTCACTGTAACACTGATATACCCCACACCCCTCACTGTAACACTGATATACCCCACACCCCTCACTGTAACACTGATATACCCCACACCCCTCACTGTAACACTGATATACCCCACACCCCTCACTGTAACACTGATATACCCCACACTCCTCACTGTAACACTGATATACCCCACACTCCCTCACTGTAACACTGATATACCCCACACCCCTCACTGTAACACTGATATACCCCTCACCCCCTCACTGTAACACTGATATATCCCACACTCCCTCACTGTAACACTGATATACCCCACACCCCTCACCCCTCACTGTAACACTGATATACCCCACACTCCCTCACTGTAACACTGATATACCCCACACCCCTCACTGTAACACTGATATACCCCACACTCCCTCACTGTAACACTGATATACCCCACACCCCTCACTGTAACACTAATATACCCCACACCCCTCACTGTAACACTGATATACCCCACACCCCTCACTGTAACACTGATATACCCCTCACCCCCTCACTGTAACACTGATATATCCCACACCCCTCACTGTAACACTGATATACCCCACACCCCTCACTGTAACACTGATATACCCACACCCCTCACTGTAACACTGATATACCCCTCACCCTCACTGTAACACTGATATACCCCACACCCTCACTGTAACACTGATATACCCCACACCCCTCACTGTAACACTGATATACCCCACTCCCCCTCACTGTAACACTGATATACCCCCACACCCCTCACTGTAACACTGATATACCCCTCGCCCCTCACTGTAACACTGATATACCCCTCACCCCTCACTGTAACACTGATATACCCCACACCCCCTCACTGTAACACTGATATACCCTTCACCCCCTCACTGTAACACTGATATACCCCACACCCCCTCACTGTAACACTGATATACCCCTCACCCCCTCACTGTAACACTGATATACCCCACACCCCTCACTGTAACACTGATATATCCCACACCCCTCACTGTAACACTGATATACCCCTCACCCCTCACTGTAACACTGATATACCCCACACCCCTCACTGTAACACTGATATATCCCACACCCCTCACTGTAACACTGATATACCCCACACCCCTCACTGTAACACTGATATACCCTCACCCTTCACTGTAACACTGATAACCACACACCCCTCACTGTAACACTGATATACCCACACCCCTCACTGGAACACTTATATACCCCACACCCTCACTGGAACACTGATATACCACACACCCCTCACTGTAACACTGATATACCCCACACCCCTCACTGAACACTTATATACCCCACACCCCTCACTGGAACACTGATATATCCCACACCCCTCACTGAACACTTATATACCCCACACCCCTCACTGGAACACTTATATACCCCACACCCCTCACTGTAACACTGATATACCCCACACCCCTCACTGTAACACTGATATACCCCACACCCCCTCACTGTAACACTGATATACCCCACACCCCTCACTGTAACACTGATATACCCCACACCCCTCACTGGAACACTTATATACCCCACACCCCTCACTGTAACACTGATATACCCCACACCCCTCACTGTAACACTGATATACCCCACACCCCTCACTGTAACACTGATATACCCCACTCCCCCTCACTGTAACACTGATATACCCCACACCCCTCACTGTAACACTAATATACGCCACACCCCTCACTGTAACACTGATATACCCCACACCCCTCACTGTAACACCGATATACCCCACACCCCTCACTGTAACACTGATATACCCCTCACTGTAACACTGATATACCCCTCACACCTCACTGTAACACTGATATACCACACACCCCTCACTGTAACACTGATATACCCCACACCCCTCACTGGAACACTTATATACCCCACACCCCTCACTGTAACACTGATATACCCCACACCCCTCACTGTAACACTGATATACCCACACACCCTCACTGTAACACTGATATATCCCACACCCCTCACTGTAACACTGATATATCCACACCCCTCACAGTAACACTGATATACCCCACACCCCTCACTGCAACACTGATATACCCCACACCCCTCACTGTAACACTCTGATATACCCCACACCCTCACTGCAACACTGATATACCCCACACCCCTCACTGTAACACTCTGATATACCCCACACCCCCTCACTGTAACACTGATATACCCCACACCCCTCACTGTAACACTGATATACCCCACACCCCCTCACTGTAACACTGATATACCCCACACCCCTCACTGTAACACTCTGATATACCA